>NC_084612.1:8148224-8230724 GCF_033978795.1 Nerophis ophidion | reverse complement strand
ATTGACTGATTTGCGTTAACACATTGAATCGGATTAATAAAGACGACGGATTAATTTGCAGTTAATCTCGACACAACTGCAACAGCCCATTTAATGTGCTGATGGTCCATTTCTGTTGAGATGCCCACATGCATAGATTCAGTGGAAGGCAGCGTGGTTGTATAATTGTCATTACCGCCCATGAATATGGACGACAAGCCCATCTGGCCCTGCACTATTCATCCGTCTGCTGAAAAATTAAATGAATATAAACCGTTCCTTTTTAAAATTGCTTTTAAGCTATTAACATGCATCGCGCCGGCCGTTTTTACTATTGAGTTCCGTCCCGAGCGCTCTGTGGCATTTGATCGGGCCAGCCGTAACCCGAGTCAGGCCACGCCCTCCTGAGAAAGCAGCGCCCAGGCTGATTGATCGGTTATTCGCTGCCGTCCGAGGAGTGGGGAGATGATTGATTGATTGAGGTTGCTTAGGTGACAAACAATGCAAGGCCTGGCCCATCAAGGTGCAGCCCTGTCACTGACAATAATCCCTGATTGCCCTTCCCCCGTCACACACACACACACACACACGGTCCCAGAATACCCCCCCTAGACACATCTCCTTTACCTCCTTTGGGACTACACAAACAGCCATGCAGCCAACACAATGACATACGCACCACTGTGCAAAAGTGCCGCCATAAAACCACCGTTACTTCTTTCAACATTGCTATAATAACCATTTATGACGAGGCCGCCACCGAGGCCAAATGCCTAAAATGCTTGCTCGTTTATTGCTGTTAACTGGTCCTGACGTATTGGTGATGAAAAAATTCCCGCAAAGTACTAGATAAACTGCAAAAAGTCAGTGTACTAAAACATGATAAAAAAAAATACAAAAATGAGGGGTGTTTTATTTGAACTAAGCCAGGGGTCGGCAACCTAAAATGTTGAAAGAGCCATATTGGACCTAAAATACGCAAAAAAATAAAAGCCATATTACATACAGATAGTGTGTCATGAGATATAAATTGAATTAAGAGGACTTAAAGAAAACCAAATGAGCTCAAATATAGCTACAAATGAGGCATAATGATGCAATATGTACATATAGCTAGCCTAAATAGCATGTTAGCAGCGATTAGCTTACAGTCATGCATTGACTAAATATGTCTGATTAGCACTCCACATGTCAATAACGTCAACAAAACTCACCTTTGTGCATCCATGCACAAGTTTAAAAGATTGGTGGACAAAATGAGACGGAAAAAGAAGTGGCATAAAACACGTCTTAGAAAGTCGGAGAAAGTTGTAGATGTAAACAAACTATGGTGAGTTCAGTGAAGCATGTTTAATACAAACAGTGTGCTTTATAACAATTAGGGAGGTTTGTGTCATGTTTGTCCTCCTAAAGAAACTATATTAAAAAAATATATTTTTTATATTGTACACTAAATTGGCCCTAGTGTGTGAATGTGAGTGTGAATGTTGTCCGTCTATCTGTGTTGGCCCTGCGATGAGGTGGCGACTTGTCCAGGGTGTACCCCGCGTTCCGCCCGATTGTAGCTGAGATAGGCGCCAGCGCCCCCCGCGACCCCGAAAGGGAATAAGCGGTAGAAAATGGATGGATGGATATTGTTTTCCTCTCATCTTTTTCCATTAGTCATACATTTTTGAAAAAGCTCCATAGAGCCACTAGGGCGGCGCTAAAGCTCTAGAGCCGCGGGTTGCCGACTCTCGAACTAAGCAAAATTATCTGCCAATAGAACAAGAACATTCGGCTTGTCAAGACTTTCCAAAACAAGTAAAATAAGCTAACCTCAATGACCCAAAACTACCTTAAAATAAGCACATACTCACTAATAACAAGTACACTTTTCTTGGTAGAAGAAAATATGTTGAAAAATATTCCGAAATTAAGTAAATGCTAGTGCCATTATCTTGACATATTGATATGCGCTCGGCGTCATGATTTTTTTTTTCATATTTGAAGTAAGAAATTAATACTTTAAAAAAGTAGTTTTATACTTGTGAGTGTTGATGACACAGCTTTGCAACGGTTGATATTCTAGTTTCAAGCATGTTTTACTCAATATAGGTCATAAAATCTCAGCAACAAGCTGCAATATCTTACTGAGATCATTTAGGACCAAAACTTGTAAAACAAATAAAACACTCTAACATAAAACCTGCTTAGTGAGAAGAATGATCTTATCGGACAGAAAATAAACAAATATCACTTGTATTTACTGTTCCTAATATATGTAAATGACATGCCATCAGCATGCCACTGTGAATTGTTCCTGTTTGCGGATGACTCGGCCCTGCTGGTATCCGGCAAGGACAAGTCACAGGTGGAACAAATCCTCAGTGCTGAACTCCTCAATATTTTCACCTGGCTCGCTGACAACAAGCTATCCATACACTTAGGTAAAACGGAATCCATCCTATTTGGGTCCCATATCAAACTTAAGAAGGTCAGTGACTTCACTATAAAAGTGGGTGACATTGTTATCACCAGGAAGGATGAGATCACCTACCTAGGTTCCATTCTAGAGGCTAATCTTTCCTGTGATAAAATGGCAACCAAGGTGATCAAAAAGGTCAACCAAAGAACGAGATTCCTCTACAGAATCTCCTCTCTGGTCAACAAAAGCACCTTGAGGATTCTAGCGGGAACTCTCATTCAACCCTTCTTCGATTACGCTTGCACCTCCTGGTACCCCAGCACCTCCAAAACCCTCAAATCTAGACTCCAAACATCCCAGAATAAGATAATCCGGTTACTTTTAGACCTCCACCCCAGATCACACCTCAATCCAACCCACTTCTCCAAAGTGGGCTGGCTCAGGGTGGAGGACAGAGTAAAACAACTTGCACTGAGCCTAGTCTATAAAATCCGCTACACCTCCTTGATACCGAAGTACATGTCAAATTACTTCCTTAACGTAAATGACCGCCATAACCACAACACCAGGGGGAGCTCCACAAACCACGTTAAACCCAGATTTCGATCTAACAAAGGTCTTAACTCATTCTCTTTCTATGCCACATCAATGTGGAATGCACTCCCAACAGGTGTAAAAGTAAGTGCATCTCTATATTCCTTCAAAACCGCTCTAAAACAACACCTCCAGGCAACTTCAACACTTTACTAATACCCTCCTCCATTCACATCCCATCTCCCCGGATTATAAACAACTCAAATGTACTTCTAATGTATATACTTGTTCTTATGCTATGTGAACTCACTATGTTCTCTGCTGGCTGTACATATCCTACTAAATAAGACCTACACTGTTTCAATGTCCACATTTCTCTGTTGATGCAATTGTTGATGACGGAAGTTCTGATATCAACCAAAGCTCCTCATCCCACCCCCCGGATTGTAAATAATGTAAATAATTCAATGTACATACTATGATGATTAACTTGTGTGATGACTGTATTATGTTGATAGTATATATTTGTACCATGAATTGATTAACGTGGACCCCGACTTAAACAAGTTGAAAAACTTATTCGGGTGTTACCATTTAGTGGTCAATTGTACGGAATATGTACTGTACTGTGCAATCTACTAATAAAAGTATCAATCAATCAATCAATCAATCAATCAATTTAAGATATTTAATCTTACTTAGATTTCAGTTTTCGCAGTGCACTAAGTTAACATCTTTTTGTCTTTGTTCTATTCAGAAATGCACTCTCATTTATTGGCCTCATTTATTTACATGACCACTGTTTGAATGCAATATAGTAATACCGACTAAGCCTGAGCCAATCAGTGGCCACAATACTAAACAGTGTGCTCTGATTGGTCTCCTCCAATAGGCAATACTACTACAGCATTGATATTTGTCGTTCATTTAGCTATTTTAATGCTTTAAAAAGTAATTACATTTAATATCTACAGTCGTGGTAAAAAGTTTTCATACACTTGAAAAGAACATAATGTCATGGCTGTCTTGATCGAGTTTCCAATAATTTCTACAACTCTCATTTTTTTGTGATAGAGTGCTTGAAACACATTCATGAAGTTTCGTTCTTTTATGAATTTATTATGGGTGTACTGAAAATGTGACCAAATCTGCTGGGTCAAAAGTATACATACAGCAATGTTAATATTTGGTTACATGTCCCTTGGTAAGTTTCGCTGCAATAAGGCAGTTTTGGTAGCCATCCACAAGCTTCTGGTTGAGTTTTTGACCACTCCTCTTGACAAAACTAGTGCAGTTCAGCTGAAAGTGTTGGTTTTCTGACATGGATTTGTTTCTCCAGCATTGTCCAGGACCTTGGGAAGGCCATTCTAAATCCTTAATTATAGTCTGATTTAGCCATTCCTTCACCACTTTTGATGTGTGTTTGGGGTCATTGTCCTGTTGGAACACCCAACTGCGCCCAAGACCCAACCTCCGGACTGAGGATTTTAGGTTGTCCTGAAGAATTTGGAGGTAACCCTCCTATTTCATTGTCCCATTTACTCTCTGTAAAGCACCAGTTCCATTGGCAGCAAAACAGGGCCAGAGCATAATACTACTACCACTATGCTTGACGGTAGGAGGTGTTCCTGGGATTAAAATGCGTCACCTTTTCTCCTCCAAACATCCATCCATCCATTTTCTACCGCTTGTTCCCTTTTGGGGTCACGGGGGGCGCTGGCGCCTATCTCAGCTACAATCGGGCGGAAGGCGGGGTACACCCTGGACAAGTCGCCACCTCATCTTAGTCCAAACATATTGCTGGGTATTGTGGCCAAACAGCTATTTTTTGGTTTAATCTGACCACAGAACTTTCCTCCAGAAGGTCTGATCTTTGAAACAAAAATAGCCCTTATTCACAAATGTCTCAAAGGGCTGCGCAAGCCCCAACGACATCCTTGGCTCATATCCCACATCAGGGCAAGAAACAACTCAACCCAATTGGAATAACGAGAATTCTTGGAAGATGTGACTTTAAGGTTTTACTACTTACGTATAAAATACTACACGGTCTAGCTCCATCCTATCTTGCCGATTGTATTGTACCATATGTCCCGGCAAGAAATCTGCGTTCAAAGGACTCCGGCTTATTAGTGATTCCCAAAGCCCAAAAAAAGTCTGCGGGCTATAGAGCTTTTTCATTTCGGGCTCCAGTACTCTGGAATGCCCTCCCGGTAACAGTTCGAGATGCCACCTCAGTAGAAGCATTTAAGTCTCACCTTAAAACTCATTTATATACTCTAGCCTTTAAATAGACTCCCTTTTTAGACCAGTTGATCTGCCGTTTCTTTTCTTTTTCTTCTATGTCCCACTCTCCTTTGTGGAGGGGGTCTGGTCCGATCCGGTGGCCATGTACTGCTTGCCTGTGTATCGGCTGGGGACATCTCTGCGCTGCTGATCCGCCTCCGCTTGGGATGGTTTCCTGCTGGCTCCGCTGTGAACGGGACTCTCGCTGCTGTGTTGGATCCGCTTTGGACTGGACTCTCGCGACTGTGTTGGATCCATTATGGATTGAACTTTCACAGTATCATGTTAGACCCGCTCGACATCCATTGCTTTCTTCCTCTCCAAGGTTCTCATAGTCATCATTGTCACCGACGTCCCACTGGGTCATTATTGTCACCGATGTCCCACTGGGTGTGAGTTTTCCTTGCCCTTATGTGGGCCTACCGAGGATGTCGTAGTGGTTTGTGCAGCCCTTTGAGACACTAGTGATTTAGGGCTATATAAGTAAACATTGATTGATTGATTGATTGATATACGTAAGTAGTAAAACCTTAAAATCAAATCTTAAGTGCATAGGAAGCCAGTATAGGCGTAATATGATCATACTTTCTTGTTCTTGTCAAAAGTCTAGCAGCCATATTTTGTACCAACTGTAATCTTTTAATGCTAGAAATAGGGAGACATTTATGTTCCAACACACTTACCCCCACACATTAAGAGCATTTTTGAACTGTTGAGTTATTTATTGCTGTGATCTTTGTTTATAAATAAGAGATTATCATCACTCTTCAACATATCTGATACGTGAATACTTGCTCATCTGTTCTTCATTGCCCTACACTGGATAAATAAGGGTTATACATAGGTTAAAATTGTGTGAACTTGGAAGTGAGGATGTTGCTTTGTTGCCATTTTTTTCCATATCCTACATTACCCAGAAGGCTTAAAGCCATGGACAAGAACAGGAACTAGGTCTGATCTACGTAAATATGCTGCAATAAAGAGTTTGTTAATTAATTAAATTAAAGTACCAATGATTCTCACACACACACTAGGTGTGGTGAAATTTGTCCTCTGCATTTGACCCATCCCCTTGATCACCCCCTGGGAAGTGAGGGGAGCAGTGGGCAGCAGTGGTGCCGCGCCCAGGAATCATTTTTGGTGATTTAACCCCAAATTCCAACCATTGATGCTGAGTGCAAAGCAGGGAGGTAATGGGTCACACTTTTAAAGTCTTTGGTATGACTTGGCCGGGGTTTGAACTCACAACCTACCGATCTCAGGGCGGACACTCCAACCCAGGGGTCACCAACGCGGCGCCCGCAAGGACAAGATGGGTCGCCCGCTGGCCGTTTTTTTTATTTTCATATTTTTATTTTTTATGCTTAATTTTTTTTTAATGAATGTATTAATCATTCCAACAAAACAATCCACAACAAAACCATACCAATGCAATACAATTCCAAAACCAAACCCAACCCAGCAACGTTCAGAACAGCAATTAATAAACAGAGCAATTGAGGACAAACAAACATGACACAGTACAATCTAAAAGTAGTGGAACAAAAATGAATATTACCAATATTAGTAACAATTTCAAAATAGCAGTGATTAAAAATCCCTCATTGATATCATCATTAAAAACATTTACACAAAAAATAAAAAAATGAACAATAGTGTCACAGTGGCTTACAGTTGCATCGAATCCCATAGGCTTGACAACACACTGTGTCCAATATTTTACACAAAGATATAATAAGTCATATTTTGGTTCATTTAAGGGTTCGTTTTGGTTCATTTAATTTAATTTTTTTTTAGTGTTTTCTCCTCTTTTAAACCATTCAATTAAGTGTTTTTTTCATCATTTATTTTCTACAAAAAACCTTTGTAAAAGGAAACAAAATGTACGACGGAATGACGGACAGAAATACCCATTTTTTTATATATATATAGATTTATTTATTTAGCTAGTCTTGTTTAAATCACACTTACATGTAACTTACAAATGACAATATATATATAAATATATATACATACAGTATATATATATATATATATATATATATATATATATATATATATATATATATTATATATATATATATATATATGTAGGTAGATCGAGCACTATTCTCTGGATAATCCAATCAAGACATATATATATATATATATATATATATATATATATATATATATATATATACACATACATATATATATGTATGTATATATATGTATATGTATATATATACACATACATATATATATATGTATATATATATATATATATATATATATATATATAATATATATATATATATATATGTAGGTAGATCGAGCACTATTCTCTGGATAATCCAATCAAGACATATATATATATATATATATATATATATATATATATATATATATATATATATATATACACATACATATATATATGTATGTATATATATGTATATATATACACATACATATATATATGTATATATATATATATATATATATATATATATACACATACATATATATATGTATATATATATATATATATATATATATGTATATACATATATATATATTTATATACATATAAATGTATATATATACATATAAATATATATATATATATATATATATATATATCCATCATCTTCCGCTTATCCGAGGTCGGGTCGCGGGGGCAGCAGCCTAAGCAGGGAAGCCCAGACTTCCCTCTCACCAGCCACTTCCTCTAGCTCTTCCCGGGGGATCCCGAGGCGTTCCCAGGCCAGCCGGGAGACATAGTCTTCCCAACGTGTCCTGGGTCTTCCCCGTGGCCTCCTGCCAACTGGACGTGCCCTAAACACCTCCCTAGGGAGGCGTTCGGGTGGCATCCTGACCAGATGCCCGAGCCACCTCATCTGGCTCCTCTCGATGTGGAGAAGTAGCAGCTTTACTTTGAGTTCCTCCCGGATGGCAGAGCTTCTCACCCTATCTCTAAGGGAGAGCCCCGCCACACGGCGGAGGAAACTCATTTCGGCCGCTTGTACCCGTGATCTTATCCTTTCGGTCATGACCCAAAGCTCATGACCATAGGTGAGGAGGTGACCATAGGAGATATATACATATATATATATATATATATATATATATGGTAAACTACCGACTGGTGTCTCAACTTCCCTTTATTTCAAAAATCCTCGAAAAAAATTGTTGCGGAGCAGTTAAATGAACACTTACCGTCTAACAATTTATGTGAAACCTTTCAATCCGGTTTCAGGGCAAATCACTACTGAGACAGCCCTCGCAAAAATGACTAATGATCTACTGCTAACGATGGATTCTGATGCGTCATCTATGTTGCTGCTCCTCGATCTTAGCGCTGCTTTCGATACCGTCAATCATAATATTTTATTAGAACGTATCAAAACACGAATTGGTATGTCAGACTTAGCCCTGTCTTGGTTTAACTCTTGTCTTACTGATAGAATGCAGTGTGTCTCCCATAACAATGTGACCTCGGACTACGTTAAGTTAACGTGTGGAGTTCCCCAGGGTTCTGTCCTTGGCCCTGCACTCTTCAGCATCTACATGCTGCCGCTAGGTGACATCATACGCAAATACGGTGTTAGCTTTCACTGTTATGCTGATGACACCCAACTCTACATGCCCCTAAAGCTGACCAACACGCCGGATTGTAGTCAGCTGGAGGCATGTCTTAATGAAATTAAACAATGGATGTCCGCTAACTTTTTGCAACTCAACGCCAAAAAAACAGAAATGCTGATTATCGGTCCTGCTAGACACCGACCTCTATTTAATAATACAACTCTAACATTTGACAACCAATCAATTAAACAAGGCGACACGGTAAAGAATCTGGGTATTATCTTCGACCCAACTCTCTCCTTTGAGGCACACATTAAAAGCGTTACTAAAACGGCCTTCTTTCATCTCCGTAATATCGTTAAAATTTGCTCCATTCTTTCCACTAAAGACGCTGAGATCTTTATCCATGCGTTTGTTACGTCTCGCCTCGACTACTGTAACGTATTATTTTCAGGTCTCCCCATGTCTAGCATTAAAAGATTACAGTTGGTACAAAATGCGGCTGCTAGACTTTTGACAAGAACAAGAAAGTTTGATCACATTACGCCTGTACTGGCTCACCTGCACTGGCTTCCTGTGCACTTAAGATGTGACTTTAAGGTTTTACTACTTATGTATAAAATACTACACGGTCTAGCTCCATCCTATCTTGCCGATTGTATTGTACCATATGTCCCGGCAAGAAATCTGCGTTCAAAGGACTCCGACTTATTAGTGATTCCCAAAGCCCAAAAAAAGTCTGCGGGCTATAGAGCGTTTTCCGTTCGGGCTCCAGTACTCTGGAATGCCCTCCCGGTAACAGTTTGAGATGCTACCTCAGTAGAAGCATTTAAGTCTCACCTTAAAACTCATTTGTATACTCTAGCCTTTAAATAGACTCCCTTTTTAGACCAGTTGATCTGCCGTTTCTTTTCCTTTTCTCCTATGTCCCACTCTCCCTTGTGGAGGGGGTCCGGTCCGATCCGGTGGCCATGTACTGCTTGCTTGTGTATCGGCTGGGGACATCTCTGCCCTTCTGATCCGCCCCCGCTTGGGATGGTTTCCTGCTGGCTCTGCTGTGAACGGGACTCTCGCTGCTGTGTTGGATCCGCTTTGAACTGGACTCTCGCGACTGTGTTGGATCCATTATGGATAGAACTTTCACAGTATCATGTTAGACCCGCTCGACATCCTTTGCTTTCCTCCTCTCCAAGGTTCTCATAGTCATCATTGTCACCGACGTCCCACTGGGTGTGAGTTTTCCTTGCCCTTATGTGGGCCTACCGAGGATATCGTAGTAGTTCGTGTTGTGGTTTGTGCAGCCTTTTGAGACACTAGTGATTTAGGGCTATATAAGTAAACATTGATTGATTGATTGATTGCTGTATATATATATATATATATATATATGTATATATATATATATATATATATATATAATATAAACACTTAAAACGTAAAGTGTAAAACTGGTAGCCCTTCGCATCAATCAGTACCCAAGAAGTAGCTCTTGGTTTCAAAAAGGTTGGTGACCCCTGCTCTAACCACTAGGCAACATAAGTATTGATTAGACTGTTGACATGTGCGTTTGAGCGCCTCTCAGAGACACAATCGATTGGCTGAAATGTGCGGGCATCAGACAAAGTTTCACTTGGTACAATTTGCTTAAAAGGCAACATTGATAATCCTTTGTGGGACTGAAATCAATCAATTGTGGCGATGAACCAATGTCATACAGGTTCCTGTGGAGTTTTGTGCGACTTACGAGGCAGATTTCTTCAAAAATGAGGTCAATAAAAAATATATATTTCTACAGTTCTGTATGGCTGTCCTACCCGCTGTTGCCTTGCACCCAGTGTTGACTGGACTGCAGCCGAGGGCCTGGCACACATATTATTCATATTAGTGTTGATTCCAGAAAATTAGTCACCAGGATATCCTTTTGAGATGGCAAAGATTATCGAACAGACGTCCCAGATTGGGTAAACATTCCGCAAAGCACCCATTTAGCTCTGATTCAGATTTGTAAAACATTGCCTAATCGATGCACACATATCGTTTGATTCTTCCGTTGTTATAATTCCATTAAGAGGCCTCATAGTTCTTCCTTTATTTTTTTGGTTTCACATGTAACTAATTCAAGCTTCCTAATGCTTCCTCCGTGTCTGACAGCCTAGCCTGCAGCTCTTCCGCTGCCGGTTGGCAGGTCTGCTGCGCACATTTTTACTCCTGTCCCACACACTTCCTATCTGGTGGGCATCGCCGGCATTCTAATTGTTGAAGCCTTCTGTCCATCCAGACCAGGCTGTGGTTCTGTTTGTATGTTTGACTCCATACTTTTGACTGCAGCTGTACGTTCTTGGGACTGAGGATACAGTCCGTCAAATATTGGTCGCAACTTTAACCCTTACTCTTTAGGGATGATTGTTCCTTATTCTGGAATTAATGTTGCCTGAATATCAAAGAAAAACACAAAAATGCAGAGTTAATTATGCTTTACCATGAATTGATTAACGTGGGGCTTCACGGTGGAAGAGGGGTTAGTGCGTCTGCCTCACAATACGAAGGTCCTGCAGTCCTGGGTCCAATTCTAGGCTGAGGATCTTTCTGTGTGGAGTTTGCATGTTCTCCCCGTGAATGCGTGGGTTCCCTCCGGGTACTCCGGCTTCCTCCCACTTCCAAAGACATGCACCTTGGGGATAGGTTGATTGGCAACACTAAATTGACCCTAGTGTGTGAATGTTGTCTGTCTATCTGTGTTGGCCCTGCGATGTGGTGGCGACTTGTCCAGGGTGTACCCCGCCTTCCGCCCGATTGTAGCTGAGATAGGCGCCAGCGCCCCCCCGCGACCCCGAAAGGGAATAAGCGGTAGAAAATGGATGGATGGATGATTAACGTGGACCCCGACTTAAAGAAGTTGAAAAATTTATTCGGGTGTTACCATTTAGTGGTCAATTGTACGTAAAATGTACTGTGCTGTGAAATCTACTAATAAAAGTTCCAATTCAATCAATCTGTACAAAAGACTGTCTCTGAAACGCTTGTTTTCTTTTTGTGTCATTGAGTTGCTTGAGTGTAGTTCACTTTTACGACACTGGAGGGGGCATTGAACACATCATTCCATCAGCAAGATGAAAGTTACGTGTACTTCGATGTCATTTGGCAGTGTGCATCAATACAAAGTGAGTTACTTTATATACACTTTAATATCACTTGTTTTATGCTTAAAACTATATTGCAACTCATTTCGTCAGTTTTATTGTAGTCTAATGGCTGTTTGGCATCAGGTTCACAAGCTAACTGCTAGCTAAATATCATACCCGCATTGGGGCCTGTTTGTAGCATTGGACATGTTTGTTAGCCCCAATTGACAATTTAGAATTATTGTTGTGATGCTATTTACATTCTAATAATTATTACATTACTTAGGGCTGGGATGTTCAAATTCTGTGCATTTATGTAAACAGCTAAGTGATGTATATTTAACAGCCCTGTTGCAGGCTTGTAACAGGGCTGCATTGTGGTTACTTTAGTTGATTTATAATGATTGCATTTGTTTGTATATATTGTTTGGGACGGCGTGGCGCGGTGGTAGAGTGGCCGTGCGCAAGCCGAGGGTACTTGGTTCAATTCCCACCTAGTACCAACCTCGTCACGTCCGTTGTGTCCTGAGCAAGACACTTCACCCTTGCTCCTGATGGGTGCTGGTTAGCGCCTTGCATGGCAGCTCCCTCCATCAGTGTGTGAATGGGTAAATGTGGAAGTAGTGCCAAAGCGCTTTGAGTACCTTGAAGGTAGAAAAGCGCTATACAAGTACAACCCATCTCGTCTCGATTACTGTAACGTATTATTTTCGGGTCTCCCCATGTCTAGCATTAAAAGATTACAGTTGGTACGAAATGCGGCTGCTAGACTTTTGACAAGAACAAGAAAGTTTGATCATATTACGCCTGTACTGGCTCACCTGCACTGGCTTCCTGTGCACTTAAGATGTGACTTTAAGGTTTTACTACTTACGTATAAAATACTACACGGTCTAGCTCCAGCCTATCTTGCCGATTGTATTGTACCGTATGTCCCGGCAAGAAATCTGCGTTCAAAAGACTCCGGCTTATTAGTGATTCCTAGAGCTCAAAAAAAGTCTGCGGGCTATAGAGCGTTTTCCGTTCGGGCTCCAGTACTCTGGAATGCCCTCCCGGTAACAGTTCGAGATGCCACCTCAGTAGAAGCATTTAAGTCTCACCTTAAAACTCATCTGTATACTCTAGCCTTTAAATAGACCTCCTTTTTAGACCAGTTGATCTGCCGCTTCTTTTCTTTCTCCTATGTCCCCCCCTCCCTTGTGGAGGGGGTCCGGTCCGATGACCATCGATGAAGTACTGGCTGTCCAGAGTCGAGACCCAGGATGGACCGCTCGTCGGGACCCAGGATGGACCGCTCGCCTGTATCGGTTGGGGACATCTCTACGCTGCTGATCCGCTTGAGATGGTTTCCTGTGGACGGGACTCTCGCAGCTGTCTTGGAGCCACTATGGATTGAACTTTCACAGTATCATGTTAGACCCGCTCGACATCCATTGCTTTCGGTCCCCTAGAGGGGGGGGGTTGCCCACATCTGAGGTCCTCTCCAAGGTTTCTCATAGTCAGCATTGTCACTGGCGTCCCACTGGATGTGAATTCTCCCTGCCCACTGGGTGTGAGTTTTTCTTGCCCTTTTGTGGGTTCTTCCGAGGATGTTGTAGTCGTAATGATTTGTGCAGTCCTTTGAGACATTTGTGATTTGGGGCTATATAAATAAACATTGATTGATTGATTGATTGATTGATTGATTTATTTATTTATTAATAGGAAACCACACACACACGCAAACGAACAACTCATGCATGTCTTCAATATACAATTGAACCTGCAAATCTGGACTTGGACAATCTATTATTTCTCCTGCACTCACCTGAACGAATAATTGCTGTCCTTACCCGACACCCTGAAGTGATTTCTAATCCATATTTAACCAGTCATAGTCGTCACTACAAATCAATAATTTTTTTTTCTGAAACTATCAATCAAATCAATGTTCACTTATATAGCCCTAAATCACGAGTATCTCAAAGGGCTGCACAAGCCACACCGACATCCTCGGCTCAGATCCCACATCAGGGCAAGAAAAAACTCAACCCAATGGGATAACAAGGAGAAACTTTGGAGGGGCGACCTGTGCAATGAAACTACAGTATCAGTCAAAATTTTAGGGAACATTTCTCTTGCAGTAGCATTATAAACAATTTCAAACAGTGCTATCTTTAGTCAAAGGCTTGCAAAGTGATGTCACGCACCTTTTTTCCGACTTTAGAGGTACAGTACAGGCCAAAAGTTTGGACACACCTTCTCATTCAATGCAGTTTTCTTTATTTCCATGACTATTTACATTGTAGATTGTCACTTAAAGCATCAAAACTATGAATGAACACGTGGAGTTATGTACTTAACAAAAAACGGTGAAATAACTGAACACATGTTTTATATTCTTGTTTCTTCAAAATAGCTATTTGCTTTGATTACTGTTTTGCACACTCTTGGCATTCTCTCCATGAGCTTCAAGCACACCTGTTTAAAGTGAAAACCATTTCAGGTGACTACCTCTTGAAGCCCATGGAGAGAATGCCAAGAGTGTGCAAAGCAGTAGTCAGAGCAAAGGGTGGCTATTTTGAAGACACTAGAATATAAAACATGTTTTCAGTTAATTCACCTTTTTTTTTGTAAAGTACACAACTCCACATGTGTTCATTCCTAGTTTTGATGCCTTCAGTGACAATCTACAATGTAAATAGTCATGAAAATAAAGAAAACACACTGACAGAGAAGGTGTGTCCAAACTTTTGGCCTGTACTTTATATTTCAAAAACAAAAATGTCGGTCGAATGCCAAATTCTACAACTTTAACACTTCTTTTCGAGGCTTTTTGTTTTACTATTTTGTAAAAAGTTTTTCAAAAAGCCACCCCAAAAAAATCTTCAATAATGATTTGATGTTTGTTAAAGGCCTACTGAAACCCACTACTACCCACCAGGCAGTCTGATAGTTTATATATCAATAATGAAATATTAACATTGCAACACATGCCAATACGGCCGGTTTAGTTTACTAAATTACAATTTTAAATTTCCCGCGGAGTTTATTGTTGAAAACGTCGCGGAATGATGACGCGTGTTTGTGACGTTATTGGTTGGAGGGGACATATTAGCTCAGCACCACTTACGGCTAAAAGTCGTCTCTTTTCATCGCATAATTACACAGTATTTTGGACATCTGTGTTGCTGAGTCTTTTGCAATTTGTTCAATTAATAATGGAGACTATAAAGAACAATGCTGTTGGTGGAAAGCGGTGGATTGCAGCTGTCTTTAGCACCGAGACACAGCCGGTGTTTCTTTGTTTGTTGTGAAGCTTTAACACGCAGCGGTCAAGCGAACATGTTTCTCTACCTCAACCCCCATGTTTTTGGATGAGAAAATTGTGATGTTAAGTCTTACCGGAGACATCAGTGGATTATGGGACTTCCCCCTGCAGTAGCTGTCAAAAAAGGCAGCTGTGAGCTTGGCTCGTCGGCTTCTCTCTGAGACACTGGGGTTCACCGCAGCTATCCGACTTTCAGGTATGACTTTATAATATCACTAAAAAACTATTAACACAATAAGCAGATAAGGGATTTTCCAGAATTATCCTAGTAAATGTGTCTAATTACATCTGAAACACTCCCACTGCCGCTGCCTGAAGCGTCGCCTTTTCTTTATTTTTTTAGTGCTTCACTCTAACTTTCCTCATCCACAAATCTTTCATCCTCGCTCAAATTAATGGGGAAATCGTCGCTTTCTCGGTCCGAATAGCTCTTAATGCTGGTGGCTCACATTATAAACAATGTGAGGATGTGAGGAGCCCTCACACCGGTGACGTCACGCCCACATACTTCCGGTAAAGGCAAGGCTTTTTTATTAGCGACCGAAAGTTGCGAACTTTATCGTGGATGTTCTCTACTAAATCTTTTCAGCAAAAATATGGCAATAACGCGAAATGATCAAGTATGACACATAGAATGGACCTGCTATCCCCGTTTGAATAAGAACATCTTATTTCAGTAGGCCTTTAAACTGCAGTAAACGGCCAAAGGTTTGGGGACACTTTCTTATTCAGTAGTTTGGGATGTTGTCACCAAACTTTTGACTGTCATGCATTTTATTGCTACAGCTACAAACACATGATTACCCGTTTTAATCTTTTGTTGGCTGAACTTGAGTACCAGTCAACACTTTCTGCTGCTAATTGTGGAAGCATCTCGTCCATCCAGACGACACCGCGGCTTTATTTGTATGTTTGTTTGCCTGCCGCAGAGGAGAGCTATCGGTAATCTATGCTCTTCTTCATAGCGGGAGGAAACATGGGCCCCCGCCATCGTGCAGATCCATCGATTTGTTGGCGGGGTTCGTGCATCGTCACGCTGGGCTAGATTTGGAGACACACTCGCTCGGCTGCCTGATTGCAATTAACGGCGGGACAGGTTAAATCCTGAGGGAAAGTTGCAAGTTTGGTGCAATTTCTTTTGCTATAGTAAATAAACTACAATTGCAATAGCTATAGTAGAAATAGTCTATTTTCTCTTAAGCACCAAATATTTCCTGTTCATCTGTCGGAATCGCTAATGATTATACTGATGTGAAAAAAAAAAATCTTTACAAAATGGATTCATACTCAGAAAGACACAGTTAGATTTCCATGTTCCTTGTTACACGCATTGTAAGAGTTGAATGGATTTCAGGAGGTTGTTATTTATTTTAGAGCTAAGCTGCCAAAAATGTTTGTCTATTCCACAGTGCAAAGCCACTTCTAAGATACTGATCCTAACCACCATGGTGAAAAAATTGTCTTTTTCCATGTAGCATCATCACTGGAGGAAAAGGAGGAAACAATTGCTAAGCATGCTACACACATACACCGAGCAAGACGACACACGAAGCTAATTGCTAAAGGTTTGACATGAAAATAGGGGTGAACAATTCAGGTGTTGATATGATTGATACACTAAGATCCATATAATTCGTGCTAAACAGTCTGTGCAAACTATAATATTGCATGTGTAAGAATGTTGTGTGTGCTACTGGCATCTTATAACCATGGAAACACTCATTCCCCTCCACATTCCTGTTGCTACGCTCTCCAACCTTTGGAGTTTTGTAATGTTGAACTAGCAGCGCACATCTTTAATCCGTAAAACCTTTTTCTGCTATATAGAATTTCAATATATAAACAACATTGACTGATTGATTGAAACTTTTATTAGTAGATTGCATAGTACAGTACGTCCATCCATCCATCCGTTTTCTACCGCTTATTCCCTTTTGGGGTCGTGGGGGGCGCTGGCGCCTATCTCAGCTACAGTCGGGCGGAAGGCGGGGTACACCCTGGACAAGTCGCCACCTCATCGCAGGGCCAACACAGATAGACAGACAACATTCACACTCACATTCACACACTAGGGCCAATTTAGTGTTGCCAATCAACCTATCCCCAGGTGCATGTCTTTGGAGGTGGGAGGAAGCCGGAGTACCTGGAGGGAACCCACGCATTCACGGGGAGAACATGCAAACTCCACACAGAAAGATCCCGAGCCTGGATTGAACCCAGGACTGCAGGACCTTCGTATTGTGAGGCAGACGCACTAACCCCTCTGCCACCGTGAAGCCCAGTACAGTACGTATTCCGTACAATTGACCACTAAATGGTAACACCCGAATAAGTTTTTCAACTTGTTTGAGTCGGGGTCCACGTTAATCAATTCATGGTAAAGTAGATAAAGTATTTTTAAAACGCTGAATGTGCACTCTGCAGGGAGGCGACGGACCAGTACAACACCGCAGCACCTTGTGTCGAAATGATCCAAAAGCAAGAAAATGCATATTGCAAGATTTTTTTTTTTCCATACACAAGATCCCATGTTATAGTAGTATATTTCTTAAATGAAAAATGGAATGTCATAAAAAAAATGCCAGCATGTATCAATTGAATTCTTTTTAATTAGCCCTGTAAGTTATCTAGCAGCTATAAAATTATAAAATAATACAGCCGGATAGACTATAAGTCTATTATTTTTATTTATTTCCATCCATCCATCCATCTTCTTCCGCTTATCCGAGGTCGGGTCGCGGGGGCAGCAGCCTAAGCAGGGAAGCCCAGACTTCCCTCTCCCCAGCCACTTCGTCTAGCTCTTCCCGGGGGATCCCGAGGCGTTCCCAGGCCAGCCGGGAGACATACAGTAGTCTTCCCAATGTGTCCTGGGTCTTCCCCGTGGCCTCCTACCAGTTGGACATGCCCTAAACACCTCCGTCGGGAAGCGTTCGGGTGGCATCCTGACCAGATGCCTGAACCATCTCATCTGGCTCCTCTATGTGGAGCAGCAGCAGCTTTACTTTGAGTTCCTCTCGGATGACAGAGCTTCTCACCCTATCTCTAAGGGCGGAGGAAACTCATTTTGGCCGCTTGTACCCGTGATCTTATCCTTTCAGTCATAACCCAAAGCTCATGACCATAGGTGAGGATGGGAACGTAGATCGACCGGTAAATTGAGAGCTTTGCCTTCCGGCTAAGCTCCTTCTTCACCACAAGGGATTGGTACAACGTCCGCATTACTTTTTTTATTTTATTTATTTACGACAGTCAAAATATGTTAGCATACTGTCACGTTTGAAATGCATTTTGAATGCGCATTATGTCACCCCAGGATGCACGAGGACCAGACAGGCAGGAATTGTAGGTAGGAGCTTGGTTTAATACAAAGAATAAACGAACACTGGTACAAAATGGTAAAAAGAAAGGCGTGCCTGAACGCACCGTAAGCTAAGCTAAAACTTAGCATGCAGCCCAAGGGTCCAAATGTAACGTGCCGAGTGCACGAGAAGCTAAGGAGCAACTTAGCATAGAGACAAGACTAAGGAGATACCAACGTGAGTGTTGCATGGAGCAAACAAAGGATCCAGACTGAACAAAGGCAGAAGGCAGGCTTAAATACAGGCAGAAATCACAACACTGGTGCACGTCAACCGAAAGTAGCAGATGGAACAAATACAAAACCATGGCAACGGAACAAACAAAGAAGTGCGCAAACTAAGAATCGGAAGAGTCCAAGAACAAACCAGATACGCAAAAGGACACAAAAACCAAAACGATATATGATCCGGCCGGCGGATCATAACACATGCAAACGTATAGGATGAAGGATTCTCTGTCCATCATCTGTCCTTGCAGCATGATCCAGTTTGTGTGTACATTTTAGGCATGCTAAATCAAGACACAAAATTGCGCCCGCAGAACAGTGTTAGTTCTAATAAATCACATTGTGCATGCTGAATTATCATATTTACATAGCTCCTCCCAGTATTGTGAGCATTCTGATAGTATGCATTTAGAGGACATGATAAATGGATTGCGCAATCCTCTGCCCGTGACCTTTTTACAAACCCCGTTTCCATATGAGTTGGGAAATTGTGTTAGATGTAAATATAAACGGGATACATCCATCCATCCCTCCATCCATTTTTCTACCGCTTATTCCCTTTTGGGGGTCGCGGGGGGCGCTGGTGCCTATCTCAGCTACAATTGGGCGGAAGGCGGCGTACACCCTGGACAAGTCGGTGTGAGTGTGAATGTTGTCTATCTGTGTTGGCCCTGCGATGAGGTGACAGAATACAATGATTTGCAAATCATTTTCAACCCATATTCAGTTGAATATGCTACAAAGACAACATATTTGATGTTCAAACTGATAAACATTTTTTGTTTTACAAATAATCATTAACTTTGGAATTTGATGCCAGCAACACGTGACAAAGAAGTTGGGAAAGGTGGCAATAAATACTGATAAAGTTGAGGAATGCTCATCAAACCCTTATTTGGAAGGTGTGCAGGCTAATTGACAACTGTTGGGTGCCATGATTGGGTATAAAAACAGCTTCCCAAAAAATGCTCAGTCTTTCACAAGAAAGGATGGTGCGAGGTACACCCCTTTGTCCACAACTGCGTGAGCAAATAGTCAAACAGTTTAAGAACAACGTTTCTCAAAGTGTACTTGCAAGAAATTTAGGGATTTCAACATCTACGGTCCATAATATCATCAAAAGGTTCAGAGAATCTGGAGAAATCAGTCCACGCAAGCAGCATGGCCGGAAGCCAACATTGAATGACCGTGACCTTCGATCCCTCAGACGACACTGTATCAAAAACCAACATCAATCTCTAAAGGATATCAGCACACTTCAGAAAACCAATGTCACTAAATGCAGTTCGTCGCTACATCTGTAAGTGCAAGTTAAAGCTCTAAAATGCAAAGCGAAAGCCATTTATCAACAACATCCAGAAACGGCACCGGCTTTTCCGGGCCCGAGATCATCTAAGATGGACTGATGCAAAGTGGAAAAGTGTTCTGTGGTCTGACGAGTCCACATTTCAAATTGTTTTTGGAAATATTTGACATTGTGTCATCCGGACCAAAGGGGAAGCAAACCATCCAGACTGTTAACGACGCAAAGTTCAAAAGCCAGCATCTGTGATGGTATGGGGGTGTATTAGTGCCCAAGGCATGGGTCACTTACACATCTGTGAAGACACCATTTATGCTGAAAGGTACATACAGGTTTTGGAACAACATATGCTGCCCTCTAAGCGCCGTCTTTTTCATGACCACGGACTGTTGAACGCCTGAAGTTTTACACAAAATAAGAAAGGGAAAGAATTGCACTTTCAAAGCTTCAACAATTAGTTTCCTCAGTTCCCAAACGTTTATTGAGTGTTGTTAAAAGAAAAGGTGATGTAACACAGTGGTGAACATGCCCTTTCCCAACTACTTTGGCACATGTTGCAGCCAAGAAATTCAAAGTTAATTATTATTAGCAAAAAAAAAAAAAAAGTTTATGAGTTTGAACATCAAATATATTGTCTTTGTAGTGCATTAGATTGAATACGGGTTGAAAATGACACAACGGCAGTGACTAGGATGATGAAAACGGGGATCAAACCTGCAACCCTCAAGTTGCTGGCACGGCCGCTCTACCAACCGAGCTATACTGCCCCAGCGTGCTCGCTCCCGTGGCGGGGATCAATTTTTGGCAGGCTTCCCCCTGAAAAACGTTAATGCCCCCTCTTAAATGTTTTGTGTGGTGCAATATCCTAATATAAACAACATTTGAGTAATTTGGTTAGCATTTTTTTACTTGTTCTTATGCCAAAAATTTGTTTTTAATAAGATATGTAGCTGAGATAGGCGCCAGCGCCCCCCGCGACCCCAAAAGGGAATAAGCGGTAGAAAATGGATGGATGGATGGATGTTTCATAAAAATGTGTTTACTTTACATACTTGCTAAAACATTTTAGTTTAGAGCACAATTTAACAGGACATATAAGTATTGAGTCCTTAATTCATTTCTCTATCAATTTAGGGGTCCTTGGCCTGGAAAATCTTGAGGACCCCTGGTCTATATGCCACTGGCCAATAAAAAAAACTAATTAATTGTGTTGGACTTTGGACACTCCTGAAGCAACTGAAGGAAGTTAGTGGATACTTGACCTGAGTCCGTGCTTAAGAGAGATTAGCGTTCTATCCTTTGGAGAAAACTTCATTGACAGTCCCGCAAAGCTCATCAATAATCCATTTCTGTATAGCAAATCAACAACACTAATTGTTACTTTTTGCTTGTTTATCTTCCCCTCAAACATCGACGCCCGCAATCTATCGTGCCACGGGAGATAAGCGCCACAACACTGCGGCGATAACATTGTTTATGAAAAATACAAAGTGCTCCAGACCTTGACGAAGGACGACAATCAAGACTGCATTTATTCTGGGTTTGGAATTCAACCATGTATTGTTATGTCTTAATTACTATAGCCTCATATTTACACCTTTTACATTCCTATTTGTTTTAGTGTAGTATTATTCCAAAGTGTGAATCAGTGTATATCATTTTCTATCAAATTAGTGGGTACTTGGATATCTGACACTTGGATGAGTTTGAATGTAGTATGCATGCCAGGTCACTAGTTGGCAGTGTAGCCCAGTAATGACACACCAAGGAGCAATTAAACGTTTTTAGCTGGAGGGCTCCCCTACAGGTGTGAATGTTAATTTGTTTTAAGCCTGCCATTGCAACTACTTTGTGATGTGAAAAAGACATGGATGGAAGTCAAAGATTGAAAATAAACAATTCAGTAGTCCATACTTGCCACTCTGGGACCTCCGATTTCGGGAGGTGGGGGGCGAGGGGCGTGGTTGAAGGCGGGGTGTTGTTGGGGGTGTGGTTAAGAGGGGAGGAGCATATTTACAGCTATCCATCCATCCATTTCCTACCTCTTATTCCCTTTGGGGTCACCGGTGGCGCTGGTGCCTATCTCAGCTACAATCGGGCAGAAGGCGGAGTACACCCTGGACAAGTCGCTACCTTATCGCAGTATGTGTAGAACATTTTATTTATAATTGAATCACTTGTTTATTTTTCAACAAGTTTTTAGTTATTTTTATATATTTTTTTCCAGATAGTTCAAGAAAGACCAATACAAATGAGCAATATTTTGCACTGTTATACAATTTAATAAATCAGAAACTGATGACATAGTGCTGTATTTTACTTCTTCATCTTTTTTTTTCAACCAAAAATGCTTTGCTCTGATTAGTGTCATGCCTGTGAATCAGGGTTTTATGTTTGATCATGTTATGTTTTGTTTTTTGGACTCTTGTTTCCCGTTTTGCACTTCCTGGTTTTGTTTGTTTCCATAGTTACTCATTAGTTTCCACCTGGTCTCCAAGTCACGCCCCTGTCCTCAGCCTCACACCTGTTAGTAATCATCATCATAGCCATTATTTAAACCATTCTGTTTCCGTCCTCGTCCTGGCAACTTTACTTATGTACCTACCGACTGGATTGTATTGAACTCTACCTTACCTTGCCGACCTTCATGCCTTGCTGTTTGTTGTTTGACCACGCAACGTAAGACTTTTTGTATTCATGCCTCAGTGCAAGTTTTTGGTTTGCCTTGTGCCTTAGATACTATCTTTTGTTTATTTGTATATAGCCATGCCATTGTGCTGTTTTTGTTTTTGAGTATAGTCTAGTTCAGAGGTGTCAAACTCTGGCCCGGGGGCCAAATTTGGCCCGCCGTGTAATTTAATTTGGCCCTTAAGGCAATATCAAATTAACATTAGAGCTGGCCCGCCGGTTTTATACAGCGGCCGTGCTGCTGTAACACCGCATTCACTGCTAATACTTCCCGGGAGACTCCTGAAGTTCAGTGCCCCTCCCAAAAATCTCCCGGGGCAACCATTCTCCCAAATTTCTCCCGATTTCCACTTGGACAACAATATTGGGGGCGTGCGTTAAAGGCACTGCCTTAAGCGTCCTCTACAACCTGTCGTCACGTCCGCTTTTCCTCCATACAAACTGTGTGCCGGCACAGCCACGTAATATATGCAGCTTTTACACACACATAATTGAATGCAACGCATACTTGGTCAACAGCCATACAGGTCACACTGAGGGTGGCCGTATAAACAACTTTAACACTGTTACCAATATGCGCCACACTGTGAACCCGCACCAAACAAGAATGAGAGACACATCCGCACCGAACACAACATACAGAACAAATACCCAGAATCCCTTGCAGCACTAACTCTTCAGGGACGCTACAATATGCACACCCCGCCCCCCGACCCCGCCCACCTCATTGTTATTTTATTTTCAAATTTATTAGCCTGTGAAAACGTTAATGTTGATATTTACCTCAGAGGGCTGTAAATGGAAAAGAGGCATTATTTTTGTATTTTATTTAATGTACCGTCGATGTTTTTTCGTTTGTTTTTTGATGGTTGCTTTTGCATGATTAAGTTATGTAAGCGTTGCTTCTTCCATATTCAGTGTTAAAGCAAATCAGTGTAGAAAACTGAGCAATAATTAACATTTTATTCATGCACTTTCTCTTGCTACTTCAAGGCTTGATTGTTTGAATCGTTCTTATTTTATTTTCAAATTTATTATGAGCCTGTGGAAAAAGTTTATTTTTGATATGTACCTCCGAAAGCTGCAAATAGCAAAGAGGCACTAGATTTTTATTTAAATTGTGTTTGATATGACATTGATATTTTTAAATTGTTATTATTATTATTATTATTTGAGACTCGATGTTGCATGTCACTATAAAGTTATATAAGCCTTGTTCAATATTCAACGCAAAACTTGTTTGGGTCCCTATTAATAATTTGTTCAACCTCGGCCCGTGGCTTTGTTCAGTTTTAAATTTTGGCCCACTCTGTATTTGAGCTTGACACCCCTGGTCTAGTTTATTCTCCACCATTGTGCGCGTCCTTTGTTTTCCTGTTTTTTGGTATTGTAGTGTTTAAATAAATTAATCATGTACTCACGTTCACGCCTGGCTCATTCCAAATATTCTCTGTATCGAAGAAGCAATATAAATCCAATTCAAGGTCCTGACAATTAGGGGGTGCTTGAATTTAAAAAATGATCACAGGGGGTACATCACAGAAAAAAGGTTGAGAACCACTGCCCTAAAAGCCGTACATGTTTTTGTCACATATTGCATGCATAAACAGTAGATGGCAGTATTGTCCTGTTTAAGAGTGTCACGACATTGCTGTTTACGACGGACGAACTGCTTTACGGTAGACGAGTACGTGACTGCTGTTGTTGTGTGTTGTTGCCGCGCTGGGAGGACGTTAATGAGACTGCCTAACAATAAACCACATAAGAAACCAAGAACTCGCCGTTGATCATTCTACAGTTATAACGTCATTGGGCAGGCACTCTTTTTATATTGTGGGAAAGCGGACGTGAAAACAAGGTACTTTAACTTAAATAAGTATCGCTTTCACATGTTTTACATGAAACAATTGTTACGTATCGTTGCTTTAACATGCAGCTTTGAAATAGACGATGCAAATTGAGGCCTTCGTCCACTTTCAGGGAGTGAATCTCGTCTTCCTGCACATTTTGCCTGTTTTTATGCGGATCTTCCCAACAATAAAGATGCAATATGGCCGAAAAATATATGGCTCCATTGAGCTGCCAAGTGCTGTAATTACGCCGAGTGATCTAGCGACGCTTGAACCTCCTTAACCCCGCCTCCCTCGTAGTCGCGCTGCATGTCACAATTAAGTAGCGAGCCAAGCAGATCACAAGCAAAGCATATTGCCGTTTAGATTAATACAGGGGGGGGGGGCGAGGCGGGCTGACACGTGAAATACAACAGGCCGCATAATTATGACATCTGTTAGCCTCTCTGCCGCGGCTTTTAACACAATAGTAACTCCTAACAGGCTTAAGTACAGTACGCGTTATGATAGCCATCTGAAATATGGCGAGTGGGAGTAATGAACGATCCATTCAAAAAGGGGCGCATAATCACAGAGATAATTGAGTTGCAATCCTGGGAGAGGAAGAACGAGAAGGGAGAAATAATCAGCAGAGAAGCTTATTTCTCTGTGATGAGGAAGGACATAATTTCAGCGATCAGATTAAAGAGCGATTAATCAAAGCGCTAATCCACAATCATAGTGTGGTGCGGGATGACGTGCCCCCGCGAGCTGCTGCTGCTGCTGCTTCTTCCTGCGTTGAAATACACTTTTCTTCGTGGCCAGTCTCCAGGAAAAAATATGGCCACGCTTTCGGAACATATGGTGCCATATTCAGATGGGATTGGACATTTGGTCAAGACACAAAACACTTCAGCAATACGATGATTACATTTGGAGTAGGGTTGTACTGTAAACCGGTATTAGTATAGTACCGCAATACTAATGACTCATATTTGGTACTATACCGCCTCTGAAAAGTACCGGTCCTCCACCTCTGTCGTCGTCACGCCATGACATTGCTAGTTTATGTGCAGACGAGCATGTTCGGCAGCACATGATCACAGAGTACTAACAAACCCCGTTTCCATATGAGTTGGGGAATTGTGTTAGATATAAATATAAACGGAATACAATGATTTGCAAATCATTTTCAACCCATATTTAGTTGAAAATGCTACAAAGACAACATTTTTGATGTTCAAAGTGATAAACTTTTTTTTGTTCAAATAATCATTAACTTTAGAATTTGATTAAATAGTTTTTAATCATATTTGTTTTTATATTCTTTTTATTGGTTTTATATTTATTTATTTATTTTTTTTATTCAGTCATTGGTGGAGCATAATATAAATATATATATATATTTTTTCATTTTATTTTATTTTTTTTTATTTTTGTTTTTTTTAATTGTTTTTAACATGGCTGTGCAGCACTTTGGAAACGTTATTGTTGTTTAAATGTGCTATATAAATAAAGTGGATTGGATTGATTGATGCCAGCAACACGTGACAAAGAAGTTGGGAAAGGTGGCAATAAATACTGATAAAATTGAAGTATGCTCATCAAATACTTATTTGGAACATCCCACAGGTGTGCAGGCTAATTGGGAACTGGTGGGTGCCATGATTGGGTATAAAAACAGCTTCCCAAAAAATGCTCAGTCTTTCAATCATCATCAATCAATCAATGTTTATCTATATAGCCCTAAATCACAAATGTCTCAAAGGACTGCACAAACCATCACGACTACGACATCCTTGGAAGAACCCACATAAGGGTAAAGAAAACTCACACCCAGTGGGCAAGGAGAACTCACACTCAGTGGGACGCCAGTGACAATGATGACTGAGAACCTTGGAGAGGACTTCATATGCGATTGCACTAACGTTTGATTTACCGTAACAGTATCAGACAGTTTTTTACGTGTTTATTGAATCTGGGTAAATAATAAAACAGCTGTTTATCCATTTTGGGAGTGAACAGAGTTGTCAGAACGCTGGTTTGTAATCTATTAATAAAGTTTGTCTGACCTATCTGACTGTTTTGTTGACATTCCCTTTAGCACAGCTCCATCTAATGCAGTGGTTCTCAACCTTTTTTCAGTGATGTACCCCCTGTGAACGTTTTTTTAATTGAAGTACCCCCTAATCAGAGCAAAGCATTTTTGGTTGAAAAAAAGAGATAAAGAAGTAAAATACAGCACCATGTCATCAGTTTCTGATTTATTAAATTGTATAACAGTGCAAAATATTGCTCATTTGTAGTGGTCTTTCTTGATCTATTTGGAAAAAAGATAAACATAACTAAAAACTTGTTGAAAATAAACAAGTGATTCATTTATTCTACACATAGAAGTAATCATCAACTTAAAGTGCCCTCTTTGGGGATTGTAATAGAGATCCATCTGGATTCATGAACTTCATTCTAAACATTTCTTCACAAAAAAAGAAATCTTTGACATCAATATTTATGGAACATGTCCACAAAAAACATAGCTGTCAACACTGAATATTGCATTGTTGCATTTCTTTTCACAGTTTATGAATTTTGTATTCATATTTTGTTGAAGTATTATTCAATAAATATATTCATAAAGGATTTTTGAATTGTTGCTATTTTTATAATATTTTAAAAAAATCTCACGTACCCCTTGGTATACCTTCAAGTACCCCCAGGGGTACTCGTACCCCCATTTGAGAACCACTGATCTAATGGATGCATAACGTAACCCCCGCCTCTACTGTAGCATCTATTCCATGCGCCTTATAATGCGGTGCGCCTTATATATGAACAAAATATTAAAATAGGCCATTCATTAAAGGTGGACCTTATAGTGCGGAAAATACTGTAATTAAATTAAGGTTAACGGAGCTGTTTGCGATTTGCTCAGTTAAATTTTATAAATTAAAAAATGTGTGTTGTCAAACGATTCATATTTTTGAATCAGAGTAATCAGACTTTTACATTTGGATTAATCGCGGCTAATCGCCGTTGCTTGCAGGCTACCTGAGTCGATCTACTCCCCGTTTTGATCTTACAAGATTTTGCCATACCCTAGTTTTTAGGCATTTTATTGCAGAATTGCAACAAATATAAATCCCAAATTTGGTTATTATCTTTCGAGAACTATCTACTCTGGTCACTGGTGATATTTTAAGACGCTATAGACCTCCTCCGAGTCAACGTTCAACTGCGCAAATCACTCCAAATTGCAAAGTATGGATCTCTGCCGCCAAAGACCCGAGTGGCAGGTTAGAGGTCAGTCTGTCCCCATGCAATCCTTCGAAGTGAATAATTGAAAGTGCGCTCAGAGGGTTTTATCGGTGTAGCGCTACGGTGCGGAGACGGGAACAAAAAAAACGGAAATCACCAAGGGCAAAGGGCACGAGGAAGAATCATCCTTAATTAGCGGTTGCCATGGCGAAAGGGAGAGGAGAGACAATGAGGGACGACGCGGCGAGCGAGCATCAAGTAAGGAGCGGTAACGTGTGTCAGGGCGTCCGACATGCAGGTAATGAACAAGCAGGACAAGGTGGAAGGTTCTAATTAGCTGTGTGTGGAAGGTTAAACACATGCGTGCAACGTACAACTCACACAACCCCTCTGTCAGGTGGAGTCAAAATAATTGTTGGGTTACAGCAGTAATTACGTAAAAAAAAAAAAAAAAAGTATTTTCAACTAAATGCAAACATTCTCACAATCTTCTATGGAATTCCAGAGAAGTTTGTGAGATTGGTGAAAACATTTTACAAAGACCAAGGAGAAACAAGCGAGTGGTTTGACAATAAAACTGTCATGATCCGGTACTTAGATCATGTCATATGCTGGTTTTTGGTTCCGCTTTGTATCACATCTGGTTAGTTTGTCTTCCTTAGTTCCTGGTGGCACTTCCTGTTTGTTCCGTTTCCATAGTTACGCATTTGTGTCACCTGCCTTTTGTTTTTCACACGCACCTGCTTTGTGACTATCCGCTCTATTTAGTCCTGCCCTTTTTGTTCCCTCGTCCCCGGATTCTAGTTTGCTGTCCAATGCAACAGGTGACGTCGCTGACTTCTCATTGTGGTAAAGACTGTTTTGTACTTGTTAGCTTCCACGCTATTCCATTGTTTTTTCCCTAGCTCACATGCTAGCGTCTTTAGTTCTTTCTAGGTCCCATGGTAGTTCTGTTGGTTTTGTCTCTAGTGCCTTTGTGCAAGTGTTTTCTGTTCCTAGTCTGTTTTTTGTAGTGGAAATAAATCCTCATTCCTTACCTTTACGCTGTGTCCATTCCGACTGCATCATTCGAGAGAACGAAACTGCACCACGATGCCAGCTAAACATCACAAAAACTGGTGTCGAACAAGGATGTAATATGTCTGGATTCTTGTCCTTGATTGTAATGGATTGGATAATGCAGAGAACAGTTAAAGAGGGAGAGAACGGAATTCGCTGGAAGCTAACATCAAAACTCGATGACCTGGACTTTGCAGATGACGTAGCGTTGCTGTCCTCCACAAAACAGCGCATGCGGAGTAAAACAACATTGATGGAGGAAGAAACCCAGGAGAGTAGGATTGATTGATTGAAACTTTTATTCGTTGTTGTACAGTACAGTACACATTCTGGACAATTGACCACTAAATGGTAACACCCGAATATGTTTTTTAACTTGTTTAAGTCGAGTTCCACATTAATCAATACATGGTAGGACTCAGGATCAATACACAAAATACTAAAACAACGAGGATCAATGCAAGAAACCAGGAAAAAATAGTCTATGGTTGAAGGCCTTTACCCGTAGTCCTTGTCATTTGCATTTAGATAATATCGTAATGCCTTTTTTTGAAGTGGGCTTGCATTGAGCTCGAGCAGCCCAACGGATCGTTAAGGATTAAAAAGCATATACAACCTCCGGGTCAGCACCTCAACAAACCACAAGAAAGAAGAACCGGAATTGACGTTATCCATACATCGACTGTCTTCTATTGATGCTGGCGTCCTTATCTCCAGATTGGCCGTGAATTAGAACAATGGTCAGTTTAAGTGGCGTTTCCTCTTCCTGCCAACCTGACGCATATGCTTAACGGAAGCATTTTGATTATTTGGTGCAAGATCTAGACGTCGGATAGTCGAACCTCGGATTCAGGAGGAACAGTGGGGTTTTCGTCCTGGTCGTGGAACTGTGGACCAGCTCTATACTCTCGGCAGGGTTCTTGAGGGTGCATGGGAGTTTGCCCAACCAGTCTACATGTGTTTTGTGGACTTGGAGAAGGCATTCGACCGTGTCCCTCGGGAAGTCCTGTGGGGAGTGCTCAGAGAGTATGGGGTATCGGACTGTCTTATTGTGGCGGTCCGTTCCCTGTACGATCAGTGCCAGAGCTTGGTCCGCATCGCCGACATTTCCAGTGAGGGTTGGACTCCGCCAATGCTGTCCTTTGTCACCCATTCTGTTCATAACTTTTATGGACAGAATTTCTCGGCACAGCCAAGGCGTTGAGGGGTTCCGGTTTGGTGGCCACGGGATTAGGTCTCTGCTATTTGCAGATGATGTGGTCCTGATGGCTTCATCTGACCGGGATCTTCAGCTCTCACTGGATCGGTTCGCAGCCGAGTGTGAAGCGACCGGAATGAGAATCAGCACCTCCAAGTCCGAGTCCATGGTTCTCGCCCGGAAAAGGGTGGAGTGCCATCTCCGGGTTGGGGAGGATACCCTGCCCCAAGTGGAGCAGTTCAAGTACCTAGGAGTCTTGTTCACGAGTGGGGGAAGAGTGGATCGTGAGATCGACAGGCGGATCGGTGCGGCGTCTTCAGTAATGCGGACGTTGTATCGATCCGTTGTGGTGAAGAAGGAGCTGAGCCGGAAGGCAAAGCTCTCAATTTACCGGTCGATCTACGTTCCCATCCTCACCTATGGTCATGAGCTTTGGGTCATGACCGAAAGCATAAGATCACGGGTACAAGCGGCCGAAATGAGTTTCCTCCGCCGGGTGGCGGGTCTCTCCCTTAGAGATAGGGTGAGAAGCTCTGCCATCCGGGAGGAACTCAACGTAAAGCCGCTGCTCCTCCACATCGAGAGGAGCCAGATGAGGTGGTTCGGGCATCTGGTCAGGATGCCACCCGAACGCCTCCCTAGGGAGGTGTTTAGGGCACGTCCAACCGGTAGGAGGCCACGGGGAAGACCCAGGACACGTTGGGAAGACTATGTCTCCCGGCTGGCCTGGGAACGCCTCGGGATCCCCCGGGAAGAGCTAGACAAAGTGGCTGGGGAGAGGGAAGTCTGGGTTTCCCTGCTTAGGCTGTTGCCCCCGCGACCCGACCTCTGATAAGCGGAAGATGATGGATGGATGGATGGGTGCAAGATCTAGACTCCTCGCGCTAAGCTTGCAACGTTTTTGGAGTCATTAACTCAAAACAGAAGCTGTTACACGCTATATTTTGGCCTATGTCTTATTAGTTTAGTTAAAAATAGCGAGCTAACGGAAGTTTCCTTGAACAGCACTATTGTTTTAATGGCGCGGTTGAAATGTTCATACCGAAAAAGCAGGGGCGTCCTAACTGATGTTGAGTCACAGAAACAAATGGAAAGCAGAAATTGACCAAAAAAAAAGTTATTTTAAATATAACTTTTATCTTTGAAGCCCTGGCAGGTCGCTCTCTCCACAAGACTAAGGTTATTTTCAACCACATCGCTATGATTTTTCATAAGACTTCCTAGCTGATATTGCATTGTGTGGCCAAGTTCATGTTTACAAGTGACTTTTTCACTTGTAAAGTTTGCTGGTTGCGGTTTTGCAGGCTTGATTTTGAACGTGTGGTTGCTTATTTGTGCTTGCTTTTCTGTCCCTACAATAACATAAAACACGACTCCGCCGGTTAGTACTCTGTTCTTAACGTTTTCACTGTATTGCGCCGCCTGGTCTTCTTAACATGTGCAAACATGTGCAATCCTGTCAGAGTAATCATTAATTGCAGTATTAGTGGACATTAACATTTAAATGTATACAGTAGAAGCATTTAAGTCTCACCTTAAAACTCATTTGTATACTTTAGCCTTTAAATAGACTCCCTTTTTAGACCAGTTGATCTTCCGTTTCTTTTCTTTTTCTTCTATGTCCCACTCTCCCTTGTGGAGGGGGTCCGGTCCGATCCGGTGGCCATGTACTGCTTGCCTGTGTATCGGCTGGGGACATCTCTGCGATGCTGATCCGCCTCCGCTTAGGATGGTTTCCTGCTGGCTCCGCTGTGAACGGGACTCTCGCTGCTGTGTTGGATCCGCTTTGGACTGGACTCTCGCAACTGTGTTGGATCCATTGTGGATTGAACTTTCACAGTATCATGTTAGACCCGCTCGACATCCATTGCTTTCCTCCTCTCTAAGGTTCTCATAGTCATCATTGTCACCGACGTCCCACTGGGTGTGAGTTTTCCTTGCCCTTATGTGGGCCTACCGAGGATGTCGTAGTGGTTTGTGCAGCCCTTTGAGACACTAGTGATTTAGGGCTATATAAGTAAACATTGATTGATTGATATATTTCATAATAGGAGAAAGAGAGAGCATTTAAACATTGGATTAGACCCCAGGTGGAAAATGTTTGTGTGTTGGTTTTGTCTAATAAAGCATTATGTTTATTAAACAAACGTGCATAAATCACACATTGTCCAGCCTCATGTTAGGAGTACATTTTATTAAGGTTCACTTATTTAATATAAAAAAAATGTTTAAACATTTTTGATATTGTTTTAATTACGATTAAAACATTTTAAAATACATCACATGGTTTGCGCTTACAAAATTGAGCGCGTTCGAAAACTAGTATCTCAGTTTTGAAAGTATTTTCTAGGGTTTGGGTATGCAAGTGTAGTCCGTTAAGGGTCTACAGGGTCTAAACCCTGCTTCATATACATTTAAAAAAAAATTGCAAATTAAATATCTTTGAAAAACTGTCCAAATACTCCTAACACAAATGATCCAAAACCAAAAAAGTACTTGCAAACACCATGAAAAAAAAGTAACAAGGAATTGTGCAAATTTAAAAATGATTCGTCCCTTCAGGAATTTGCAATGTCAATATCAATGCGGATTGGGATTTTTTAAAGGGGATCTGCATCCTTCACAATCATTATGAAAGACATGATGATAGGTGTAATTTTTATTTATTTTTTTTTCAATCGAAATTTTAAATTAATGCAATAAAAAGTCCACTAACGGGCACATTTATATTAATTAACCGTTAGTATTTACGTATTTTAAACATTTTAAGCAAACACATCAATTTCAAAAATGCATCACATTTGCTTTTTTATTTTTTATTTATCACTGATTTCTGAGAGCCAACAAACATAATAAAAGCTCACTTGCTGTACGAGGTCTGCTGTCATTAGGATGCCGACTGCAAAGATGTTCATATATTTCCATTTAGATAAAGAATGACTCATAGTTATTGTGAAAATGTTTTTTGTTTTGTTTTTTTAATTGCATATTGCTAGGGCTGTCAATTTAAAAAAATAATGTATGTGTTTAATCACAAACACATATTGTATTAATCATGCATCAAGACATATTGATCGGCCAATTAGTTTTGACACCACACGCTCCTTAACTTTAACCGCGGATCATGGTCAATGATCCGCGGCAAATATCGCTTAAAAATACGTATTGGTGGTACTATTAGCAGGTTTTGAAAAAATACAGACAAAAAAAAAAAAATCAAGTAAAATATATTTAAAAAAAATGTCTGACATTCTGGCAGTTGTGTCAAAATCGGGGTATATTTCTAAAGCTAATTTGAATAAAGCAAGCCAATAATTTTTTGAGTCACTAGAGAAAAGCGCTATATAAATATAATTCACTTCACTTCACTTCACTTTACTGTCACATTTCAAACGTGTGATTAATCTAGTAATAAAAATAAATTACACACATAAATAAAACAATCATTTGAAAGCACTTATTTGTACAATAGTTATATTGTATTTGGATAATCTGATAATGTAACATTTTGGGTGAAAACAAAGTTGTAACCAATAAGATGAATCGGAAAATCCCAAAAGAGCCCCAGAAACCAACTCTGCCAAGTGGGTGGAGTCAATGTTGAGAGCTCCGCCCCCTCCCCCAGAAAAACAACACCCCCTTCAAGCATCCAGGCTGCTGGGAACAACTAAGATAGCAGCAAATCAGTGTTTGTTCAGCCACTTCACAAATATCCCCTCTCTCCAGATTGGGCCCGAGGAAACGGCTCTCTAGCCGCAGTTTTGTGAATTCTCGGCGGCGTCCTCCCTCCTCCTTGCAGAGATGGCTCGCCTTTTTCCCCCCGCCTCTCTCTCTCTAAATGTGCCAATAAATTTCACATGTCCAGCTTTGTTTTGCTTTCATTTGCCACTTGTAATCTCTGTCCCAGGGTCCAGGTCCATTCTGCCATAAGTGAAGCTGGTGTTTTCACTAGAACCTCTGATTAATGGTTAGCAATGTTTGGCCTTATGTTTGTGTATGTATGTGGTGCTGCTCCCCCATCTATATATACAGAAGCGGTAGAAAAATGGATGGATGGATGGGGGCGCTGCTCCCCTATATATACATATATATATATATATATATATACATCTTGATTGGATAATCTAGAGAATAGTGCTCGTGTGGGAAAAATCACAAGACTAGTTCATCTCTACAGAACTGTTTCATGAGGGGTTCCCTCAATCATCAGGAGATTTATATATATATATAAATATATATATATATATATATATATATATATATATATATATATATATATATATATATATATATATATATATATATATATATATATATATAAAAGGGATTTAAACCGGATTGACAAACTGATCCGAAAAGCGGACCAAATTATTGGCATGCAGTTGGAGGCGTTTGTGTCAGTGAGGCATAGGAGGACACTGGACAAATTGCTTGCCATCATGGACAATCCTGGCACACCCGCTCCATCAGACAATTGAGGGACAGCGGAGCTCATACTCTAACACAGTGGTCCCCAACTGGTACCGGGCCGTGGCCCGATTGGTACCGGGGCGCAGAAGATTTTTTTATTAAAAAAAAAATACACATATATATATATATATTTTTTTTTTATTAGTTCAACATAAAAAACACAATATACACTTACAAATCGTGCACCAACCACAAAAAACTCCCTTTTCATGACAAAAACGTCCCTTTTTCACGACAAAGAAAAAAAAAAAGAAAAAAGAAAAAAAAAGGACACCCCCCCCGGGCCGCGGGAGAAATTATTAAGCATTGACCGGTCCGCGGATACAAAAAGGTTGGGGACCACTGCTCTAACAGACTCCTTCAGCTTCGTTCACAGTGTTCCATTCGCAATACAGCAATAGATGATATTTGCCTATTACCTGACTGCAGCTGTTACATTTACTGTAATATCTATCCATCCATCCATCTTCTTCCACTTATTCGAGGTCGGGTCGTGGGTGCAGCAGCCTAAGCAGAGATCTCCTCAGCCACTTCGTCCAGCTCTTCCCGGGGGATCCCGAAGCATTCCCAGGCCATCGGGGAGACATAGTCTTCCCAATGTGTCGGTCGGACGTCCCTGAAACACCTCCCTAGGGAGGTGTTCGGGTGGCATCTGTGACGCTTTGGAGGGATCGTGGTGTGGATTGCGTTCTCTTGTGGATGCAGCGGAATGGAACACAGCGTGAAAGTAAGGATGATGATTTATTTAACACTACAAAAAAAGGCTACGAACAGAAAACACTTGCACAAGGCACTAAATACAAAACAAACAGAACTAGCATGGGAGCTAGAAGGAACTGGAAGCGCTAGCATGCAAGCTAGGGAAACAAACAGAGGAATAGCGTGGAAGTTAATGAACACAAAAAGTATTTTACCACAATGCGGCATAGCGACGTCACCTGTTGCATAGAAAGCAAATTGAGAATCTGAGACCGAAAGGCAAACAAAGGCAGTCTTAAATAGGGAAAGAAATCGGGAGGCAGGTGTGCGCCGAAAAACAAGGTAGGTGACACAAATGCGTTGGAAAAGGAAACGGAAACGAAACAGGAAGTGCTACCAGGAACTTAGGACGACAAATACTAGACAGAATGTGATAACAAACAGGACAAAACCAGAACATGCCATGATCCAAGTAGTGGATCATGACAGCATCCTGACCAGATGCCCGAACATACCTCATCTGGCTCTTCTCGATGTGGAAGAGCAGCAGCTTTACTTAGTCCCCCCTTCCGGGAGGCAGAGCTTCTCACCCTATCTCTGAGGGAGAGCCCAGCCACCCGGCGGAGGAAGCTCATTCCAGCCGCTTGTACACGTAATCTTGTCCTTTCGGTCATAACCCAAAGCTCATGACCATAGTCGAGGATGGGATCGTAGATCGACCGGTAAATTGAGAGCTTTGCCTTCCGGCTCAGCTCCTTCTTCATCACAACGGATCGATACAGCATCCACATTACTGAAGACGGCGCACAGATCCGCCTGTCGATCTCACGATCCACTCTTCCCTCACTCGTGAACAAGAGTCCGAGGTACCTGAACTCCTCCTATTGTAATATAGTACATTGTAATTGAGATTTGTTATATATTGTATATATTATACAACAGTATGATATAAAATAATAATAATATAATATGGTTCTCGACCGGAAAAGGGTGGAATACCATCTCCGGGTTGGGGAGGAGACCTTGCCCCAAGTGGAGGAGTTCAAGTACCTAGGCGTCTTGTCCACGAGCGGGGGAAGAGTAAATTGTGAGATCGACATGCGGATCGGTGCGGCGTCTTCAGTTATGCGGACGTTGTATCCGGCCGTTGTGGTGAAGAAGGAGCTAAGCCGGAAGGCAAAGCTCTCAATTTACCGGTCGAGCTACGTTCCCACCCTCACCTATGGTTATGAGCTTTGGGTCATGACGGAAAGGACAAGATCACGGGTACAAGCGGCCGGAATGAGTTTCCTCCGCCGGGTGGCGGGGCTCTCCCTTAGAGATAGGGTGAGAAGCTCTGCCATCCGAGAGGAGCTCAAAGTAAAGCCGCTGCTCCTCCACTTCGAGACAAGCCAGATGAGGTGGTTCGGGCATCTGGTCAGGATGTCACCCGTACGCCTCCCTAGGGATGTGTTTGGGGCACGTCCAACCGGTAGGAGGCCACGGGGAAGACCCAGGACACATTGGGAAGACTATGTCTCCCGGATGGCCTGGGAACGCCTCGGGATCCCCCGGGAAGAGCTGGACAAAGTGGCTGGGGAGAAGGGAAGTCTGGGCTCCCCTGCTTAGGCTGCTGCCCCCACGACCCGATCTCGGATAAGCGGAAGAAGATGGATGGATGGATGGATGGATGGATGGATGGATGGATAATAATATAAGGCCACTCCATCTCAGAGACGCAAGCTGGTGGTCCAAGAGGTACGTGGGGAAGAGGAAGCAAGAAGGTGCGCACAAGCTGTAGTTTAGACAAAGCAAGGGCAGTGAATGGCATAGCAAGGAGTGGAGAAGAGGAAGATTTCCTGGAAAGTGCTGTGGGAGATGGAGGCATTCAGAGCGAGCTTTATGATGTCCGGCCTTCTCCAAAAAACCTCCGCCATTGGTATAGTGAAGACCCTACATGCCCTCTATGTCTGAGTCCAGCAACACTGAAGCACATCCTGGTGGGCTGCAAGACCAGCCTCACCCAAGGCCATTACACCTGGCGGCACAACCAGGTGTTAAAGTGTCTTGCAGCAGTGCTGGAAAGTTGACGGACAAGTGTCAATGCCCTTCCTCCCCTGTTAACCCGTTGGCAAGCAACAACATTTGTCCGGGAGGGCGAGAGTCAAGCCAGCCTCACCACCACAAGACCAGACACTGGACAGGTAGGCGAGGCACGGGACTGGAAACTGCTGGCAGACCTAGGCCAGAGGCTCTGCTTCCCAGTTGAGATCGCAACTACCAACCTGTGGCCAGATCTCGTTCTGTGGTCAGCCTTGCTCAGGCTTGTGTACATCATAGAACTCACAATGCCCTGGGAAAGTGCAATGGAGGAGGCCTACAAGCGCAAGTAGCTGAGGTACACTGAGCTTGCAGCCGATGCGCAACAACAAGGCTGGAAAGCGAGGGTACGCCCAGTGGCCACCTCAACACCCAGGCTCCTCAGGGAAATGGGAGTGCGAGGGAAGACCCACCGGCAGGCAGTGAAATACCTCTCCAAAGCAGCTGAAAAGTGGAGTCAGTGGTTGTGGGTCTGGCGAAGGGACTCCACCTGGACTTTCAAGTCCATCAATCAATCAGTGTTTATTTATGTAGCCCTAAATCACGAGTGTCTCAAAAGGCTGCACAAGCCACAACGACATCCTCTGTTCATATCCCACATCAGGGCAAGGAAAAACCTAACCCAATGGGACAATGGGAAACCGCAGATGTGAGGACCCCCCGATGCCCCCTCCTAGGGCAACCGGTGCAATGGACCTCAAGTGGATCTAGCATAATCTAGCAAAGTTGATCTGCCGTTTCTTTTCTTTTTCTTCTATGTCCCACTCTCCCTTGTGGAGGGGGTCCGGTCCGATCCGGTGGCCATGTACTGCTTGCCTGTGTATCGGCTGGGGACATCTCTGCGATGCTGATCCACCTCCGCTTGGGATGGTTTCCTGCTGGCTCCGCTGTGAACGGGACTCTCGCTGCTGTGTTGGATCCGCTTTGGACTGGACTCTCGCGACTGTGTTGGATCCATTGTGGATTGAACTTTCACAGTATCATGTTAGACCCGCTCGACATCCATTGCTTTCCTCCTCTCCAAGGTTCTCATAGTCATCATTGTCACTGACGTCCCACTGGGTCATTATTGTCACCGATGTCCCACTGGGTGTGAGTTTTCCTTGCCCTTATGTGGGCCTACCAAGGATGTCGTGGTGGTTTGTGCAGCCCTTTGAGACACTAGTGATTTAGGGCTATATAAGTAAACATTGATTGATTGATTGATTGATAATATTGTGAGAGTCCAGTCCATAGTGGATCTATCATACTAGTGAGAGTCCAATGAGTTGATGGCCTCTAGGGAGTGATCCTGGGACGCTGGGACTCACTGGAGGTGTCGTGGGCCTATCAGTGAAACACTGAGGAAGGGGGGCGCCCAATTGATAACCCAGAGCAGGGGTCGGGAACCTTTTTGGTTGAGAGAGCCATACAAGCCAAATATTTTTTAAAGTATTTCCGTGAGAGCCATATCATTTTTTGTTTTTAACACTGAATACAACTATATGCGTGCATTTTTAAGAAAGACCAACATCTTTAGAGTATAATAAGTCTGTTATTCTTTTTAATACCACTGTTATTCTGAGCCTAACCAACAATAAATAAAATGCTTCTTACCATTAATGCGACTTCTTGAACAGTTGCGGTAGGAACCGGATAGATGGATGAAAATGCATGAGAATGGTTTATATTTTGATCGTCATTTTTGACACTGTGATTACCAGCGGAATTGTTCATTACTTATCGTGTTAAGCAATGTCAGCTAAGATTTATTTGAGAGCCAGCAGTCATCAAAAGAGCCACATCTGGCTCTAGAGCCATAGGTTCCCTACCCTTGACCCAGAGGATGCTTTCACTCACTTGACCATCCCACTGAGTTGATAGGTGTCTCAAGTTTGCAATAGGGGATTGTAACATCTAGTCTTGACATCCAAACGCTGCCGTTGTGTCCTTGGGCAGGACACTTCTTCCTTGCCCCCGGTGCCGCTCACACTGGTGAATGAATGATGCATGGTGGTCAATGGGGCCGTAGGTGCAAACTACCCCAGGGCAGCTGTGGCTACAAATGTAGCTTACCACCACCAGGTGTGAATGAATGATGAAGTGAAGTGAATTATATTTATATAGCGCTTTTCTCTAGTGACTCAAAGCGCTTTTACACAGTGAAACCCAATATCTAAGTTACATTTTTAAAGCAGTGTGGGTGGCACTGGGAGCAGGTGGGTAAAGTGTCGTGCCCAAGGACTCAACGGCAGTGACTAGGATGGCAGAAGCGAGGATTGAACCTGCAACCCTGAAGTTGCTGACACGGCCGCTCTACCAACCGGGCTATACCGCCCCACTTCTCTGTGAGCGCTTTGAGTATCTAATAATAGTAAAGCGCGATAAAAAATCTAATCCATTATTACAACAGATCTATAATATGTAATAATTACATTTATGTTATATTTTATATTGCTACTATAGTGCATTTTTGTGTACTCAGTATCTGCATTATCCTTTCCATCCTTACCCTTTTCAGCCTTTGAAACTGAGCTACTGTGTGGAACAATTTCCTTTGTGGATCAATAAAGTCTGTGTAAGTTTAAGTCTAGGTCTTACAATATAAGACGCCGCTGTCGCCAAGCTGTACCGAGATGCCGGGACGGAGACCGCTTTTATCTCTCTGTACTATTTCCCCGTTCTATGGTTTTCGTCATTTATCTCCAGTTTGCCTTTTAAAGGTGGTTGTGTCACAAAAGAAGCCAAATAAAAACGCCACGTTGCACCAAGCAGCCGTGATGGATACGTGTGTCGGCTTCGATGAATCAAACGTTGCGGTTCTACGGTTGTCGTCACGTTTGATGTGTTTTTTTACTTAATGTGTTGGTCAGGTTGCGGATTTTATGACTTTTTAGGGAGTTCTTATTTCAAATTTTTGTGTGGTTCAAAGGGTTATTTTTCGTTTGTGCTTTTACCTCCTGGCATGTTTGCATTTGAAGTCTTGACTGGAGGAATCTGACCTCTCAATAACCCCGCTTTTTTTTCTATTTTTAAAAACATTTTTTACAACACACTCATTGTTCGTGTCCTCCTTTTAAAAGTCAGAAACTCATCTACGCCAGCTATTAACCTGACGTTTACGGTACTTTTATCCACTCTTGAGTGCTTTGATTCATAACAGTCATGTAAGTAGTCATCTCCTGGCACCAACCACACACACACACACACACACACACACACACATTTTTTCTTGTATTTTTCACCTTCTTGAGACCTCCGAAAAATTCCTCCCTCTTTAAGGCCACCCTGTCTAGATATATATAGATTTGTATTTACAACATTAATTATATATACATACTATGCAAATATAAAAAAGCTTGTCGTGAAAAATAAGTTGGAATTTATAAGAAAAAGATGACAATTTCACAAGAAAAACTTCAAATGTTGGCAATTTTGTGAAAAGAGTCGTTTTACTCAACAAAAGTCACAGTTTCATAAGAAACCTTTAACATTTTGGCAATATACCATCAAAAATCTGAATTTTACTTGGCAAAATTATCATACTTTTACTCAAAAAATGTCACTATTTTACACGAACAAAGAAAAATTGGCGATATTGCGATAAAAGTCAGAATTTTATGTGACAAACATCACCATTTTGCATTAAAAAGTAATAATTTTACATGAAAAAAGTCATAATTTTACAAGAAAATATTGCAATATTACAGACATTTCTTTTTTTACAGAAAAATAATTTTTTCCCAATTTTATAAGAAAAAAGTTGACACAATGTGAGAAAAGACTGCCTTTAGTTGTTTTTAATTTTTTGGGTTTGTATTTGTTTTTTAATCTTCATTATTTACTTCAAGTTATTACAGTATGTCACTTTGGACAAAATGTATAAAAAAATATATATATAATATATATATATATATATATATATATATATATGAACCCACTCCAGGAAACCAACCAAAAAAGAGCAGAAAACGAAACAACATCATCTGGTACAATCCGCCATTCAGCCAAAACGTCTCAACCAACATCGGCCGCCAGTTCCTCACTCTGATCGACAAACACTTCCCCAAAGGCAACACCCTAAGAAAAATATTCAACAAGAACAACATTAAATTAAGCTACAGCTGTATGAATAACATGCAACAAATCATTTCAAACCACAACAAAGCAATTGCAAAAGGACTGCCTACACCCAGACTAAACGACTCTGAAACCAATAAGGAATGTAACTGTCGCAAGAAACCTGATTGCCCTCTCAACGGAGGGTGCTTACAGACATCAGTCGTTTACCAAGCAAAGGTAACACGCAAGGACATTAACACATCCGACACGTACGTAGGATTAACCGAAGGAGCGTTCAAAACAAGATGGAATAATCACAACGCCTCCTTTAGAAACCAGACTTTGCGGAATTCTACAGAACTCAGCAAACACATTTGGAACCTCAAAGACAATAATGTTGAATATTCAATAACATGGCAAATTCTTGCATCCAGCACACCTTACAACAGTGGTAATAAAAGATGCAACCTATGCTTAAAAGATAGACTGTTTATTATATATCATCCAGATCTATCATCCCTCAACAAGCGCAGTGAAATCATTTCAACATGCCGCCACAGACGGAAACACCTCCTAGGTAACACATGAGCCAATCACCACACCCTACGCCTGCCTGTACCCACCCACTCTGTGCCCTATATAAACCATTGTATGTGAATGCTTCCATTAAAATCTCTTGATGATTGAGGGATCCCCTCATGAAACAGCTCTGTAGAGATGAAGTAGTCTTGTGATTTTTCCCACACCTACATATATATATATATTTTTTTTTTTTTTTAAATAAATTTTGTCCAAAGGGGGCTCATTTCATTTTTTTACCCGCACTTGTTATTTCATATGTTGACCAGAGGGGGAGGCCTTTTAAAACCGACACACAGTCAATTTTAAAAATCCCTCCGTTTTGAGCCCACCCTTATTTCGATGGATTTCCCCACCAGGGGTTAAAATGAGATGCAATGGTTTTCCGTATTGGGACCATGATTTATGTCCTAACTTGTTTACCGGTCCTGATATGGAAGGTAATTTTACTTGTTGATGTCTCAAGAAGGGTAGAAATACACGAACACACACACATGTACACACACACACACACGCACACACACACACACTCCTGCCCCACCCCTACCTGTTGCTGTAATATCATATTTTCAGGCCTTTTGTCTTGCAACACCGTGCCCCCGAGCAAGGAGACATATGTGAGGCCAGCCAGCTCCATAAAAGCCTTTTAAAAGCTGCATTATGCACAATGTGTTCCACATGACTAATAGATGATGCGCACGTAAGGCTTCTGCTGCATTTTAAGAGCAAGGACACAAGACATCTTTTGTTAAAGGCGGCCTTTAAAGGAGTCACCTGCGGAGTTGGGACTGACAGGTGTTCTGCCAGCATATGCAGTATTTCTGATAACACAATATATCTGCAGTGTCTGGATGTTTGACTCCTCAAAAGTCCAGTTGCAGTGAAATAAAGTGTGTTGTTTAGTTATTGGCTTTCTTTAAACTTTTATTTAGGGAGTTTTGTATGTAAAAACAGTTCTTAGTTCTGAATGACAAAAAGAAAGAAGTTTGGGCCACCGTAAATCCAAGGTCAAACAGTTGTCCCTTCTAACCAGTCACAATTAACTACCAGTCTTCCTAAACTTTACTTATTTACCCGTACTTTTTCAGAATTGTAGCTCAATGTAGTGCAAGAACCCTATAGATCAGGGATGTCAAACTCATTTTAGATCGGAGCCCAGAATGGAGAAAAATCTACTCCCAGGGCTGGTAAAAATCACGGCGTGCTAAGTTAAAAATAAAGACAACTTCTGTTTGTTGTTTTTTTTGTTTAGAAATAAAACATGCAAATTCTGAAAGTGTACAAATAATAATGTTGTTGGGTTTTTTTTACACTTACTTGTTGTGGCTAATAGTATTCTATTTTTATTTGTCATTTTTTTACACTTTCTGAATAAATGATGTGATAATGTTCATCAGTCAACTCATTGAGGTTAAGTTTCAATCCATCAAGATAAAAAAATAATATTAAATCAAATTACATGATGTTATTTATGTAGTTTGTTTATTTTCCACGACTGGTGCACTATCATCATGTGGTTTATTTTTTTTACATCTGTACCATCATCTAAAATAGGGGTCTCAGACTCAATGTACCTGGGGGAAACTGGGCCGCAAGAAAATATTTCTTAAAAAATCTGACATGCACTTTTTAATGAATTCACCTTCTATGAATGGCTTTCCAGCCCTAGCAACATACTTCCCAAACCTCACGATTTTTCCGGGAGACTCCTGAATTTTAGTGCACCTCCCAACAATCTACCGTTGCAACCATTTTCCCGAATTTGTCCCAATTTTCACCCGGCCGACATTATTAAAGACTGCGGTGACTGCACTGCCTTTAACGTCCTCTACAACAGTGGTTCCCATGCTATTTTCAGTGATGTACCCCCTGTGAACATTTTTTTTTATTCAAGTACACCCTAATACAGCACTATGTCATCAGTTTCTGATTTATGAAATTGTATAACATTGCAAAATATTGCTCATTTGTAGTGGTCTTTCTTCAACTATTTGGAAAAAATGATATAAAAATAACTAAAAAACGTATATATATATATATACATACATATATATATATATATACATACATTCATTTTCTACCGTTTGTCCCTTTTTTGGGGTCGCGGGGGGTGCTGGAGCCTATCTCAGGTGCATTTGGGCGGAAGGCGGAGTACACCCTGGACAAGTCGCCACGGCATCACAGGGCCAACACAGATAGACAGAAAACATTCACGCTCACATTCACACACTAAGGCCAATTTAGTTTTGCCAATCAACTTATCCCCAGGTGCATGTTTTTGGAAGTGGGAGGAAGCCGGAGTACCCGGAGGGAACCCACGCAGTCACGGGGAGAGCATGCAAACTCCACACAGAAAGATCCCGAGCCCGGGATTAAACTCAACTCATATATATATATATATATATATATATATATATATATATATATATATATATATATATATATATATATATGTGTGTGTGAAGTGAATTATATTTATATAGCGCTTTTCTCAAGTGACTCAAAGCGCTTTACAGAGTGACACCCAATATCTAAGTTACATTTAAACCAGTGTGGGTGGCACTGGGAGCAGGTGGGTAAAGTGTCTTGCCCAAGGACACAACGGCAGTAACTAGGATGGCACAAGCGGGAATCGAACCTGCAACCCACAAGTTGCTGGCACGGCCACTCTACCAACCGAGCTATGCCGCCCCAATATATATATATATATATATATATATATATATATATATATATATATATATATTTTTTTTTTTTTTTTTTTTTTTACTGGGGACTGTGTATAGTTCTTACTTATACCTGTAAACTCGCCATGAATGCGCTAAAACATACCGTCGTAGTGAGTTTACATTTTAGTTCTTAGAGAGTTTTATCATAGTACACGTTTCCGGCGTTGTTTTTGTTTCCGGATGAGGAGATGCTGCTCTGTTATTGATGTACGTAAAGTCTGAATGTCATTAAAACAGTTAGCTCCATCTTTTGACACTTCTTCCACTTTCGTCCTTGCACGCTACACCGCTACAACAAAGATGGCGGGGAGAAGACGCTGCCAAAGGTGAGCCACGTAAATAAGACAGCCCACAAAAGCGACTGTCAGAAAGCGGCTTGAATATGATCTGTAAAACATAATCCATGCATCATTTTGACCAAAGAAACACCATTACATGTTATGTAGACCACAAGGAAGTGTTTTCCATTTAGAAAAAAATATACTAATGTGACTCCTTTAATGCGCCTTATAATCCGGTGCGCCTTTTATATGAAAAAATAGACCATTCATCACCAGTGCGCCTTATTGTCCTGTATGCGTCCAAAAATATAGCATGCATACAAAGAATGAAATCAATCAAGAAACACAAATTATACATAAAATGAAATATATGTTTGCAAAAATAATATATAAGGTACAAAGAAAATAATAAATACATGGTTAAAATAGTCATTTTTTAGTTTTTCCCTTGAAGACTCAATGCAAATAAAAACTATTTGTCCTTTGTCCATCTCTGCCTTGATGAATGATATTTTCTCAGCCAAGGAGCTTCCATTATTTATTTTACCCTTTCCTCTCCGTTATTGCCATAATGCTGCAGCAAATGGACACCACTTGTTTAAACGGCCGGCGCCACGTCGGGGTCAAGCGGGGGTTGCCATGTGATTGGCCACCTCCAATGGGCCCGACGCGCCTTGTGCCCTCTGTGACAAACATTGGAAAAAAAAAAAGAAAAAAAAAGTGTTCAGGAAGTGGGGTTCAGCCTTTACGGCCGAGGACATTTCCTACTACAGGAGTTAAGCACTCAGGACAGGAAACCATTTGCTGTGGCTGTAAGATCTCTTTAATGACTGTCTAACTAGAAACAGGCCGCACTAATTCAGCGCCTGGAGCCAGCAGCGGTGCCGGCGACTTTGCATCTAAACGTTGCTGGAATAGAATATTATACATATACAACTTTTTTCATCAAGACCACCTCAGAAAACACTTCAGGTACCAAAGTAATAACCCCCCCATTTAAATTTCAGTAGCGCAGTAGGCCTAGGTATTCATTAAAAACAAGGTAGAGATAGTTTTTTAGAAGTGTTTTTAATATTTTCCACACAGTTTGAACAGTAACACTGTGTTTGAATATAGGCAAGTACAAACCCCGTTTCCATATGAGTTGGGAAATTGTGTTAGAACTTTGCGTCGACAACAGTCTGGATGGTTCGCTTCCCCTTTGGTCCGGATGACAGGATGTCGAATATTTCCAAAAGCAATTTGAAATGTGGACTCGTCAGACCCCAGAAGACTTTTCCACTTTGCATCAGTCCATCTTAGATGATCTCGGGCCCAGAGAAGCCGGCGGCGTTTCTGGATGTTGTTGATAAATGGCTTTCGCTTTGTGTAACTGTTGCTACTAATAATTATTATAATTTGTTTTATTTCTCTGAAAACAGAATAAGTTAAGTTCATAAAAGGGAATTTAAACCAAAATGTATGAAAGTTCATAAGAAGGCTTATTTATGTTTCTATGGTTAAAAATGTTATTTCATGCCTTTTTCTTAAGTTTGTGGGCATACTTTTATTTTGAAGTGTCTTGTTTGGTCTGTCAACGGATATAAGGAAGTGAACATGAGTGAACATTTCTTTGATGCAATGAGAAGGGAGAAGGAGAACGGCTGAGTGTCACAAGGACTTTCATCGTTTGGGCCATAAGCGCCAGAAGATCACAATTTCTTCCTAAAAGAATCATGCAGGCCAACGAGGTATTTGTTTGTCGTTCGTTGGTATTTTACTTGGTGAAATGTTTGATCCACATGCTGGGCATGTTATTATTTTTTACGTTTGTAACATGCTTTATTTTATTTCAGTTTTCACGGTAAATTGAAGGGAAAGGAAACCTTCAATAAATCAATTCAAGAAAGCCATTGTGTCTGTGCTATTTGGACGGAGTTACACTTTGCATAGTAGAGCTTTAACTTCCACTAACAGATGTAGCGACGAACTGTATTTAGTGACAGTGGTTTTCAGAAGTGTTCCTGAGCCCATGTGGTGATATCCTTTTGAGATTGATGTCGGTTTTTGATACAGTGCCGTCTGAGGGATCATAGGTCACGGTCATTCAATGTTGGTTTCCGGCCATGCCGCTTACGTGGAGTGATTTCTCCAGATTCTCTGAACCTTTTGACGATATTATGGAGCGTAGATGTTGAAATCCCTAAATTTCTTGCAATTGCACTTTGAGAAACGTTGTTCTTAAACTGTTTGACTATTTGCTCACGCAGTTGTGGACAAAGGGGTGCACATTTTTTGGGAAGCTGTTTTTATACCCAATCATGGCACCCACCTGTTCCAAATTAGCCTGCACACCTGTGGGATGTACCAAATAAGTGTTTGATGAGCATTCCTCAACTTTATCAGTATATAGTGCCACCTTTCCCAACTTCTTTGTCACGTCTTGCAGGCATCAGATTCTAAAGTTAATGATTATGTGCAGAAAAAAAACAAAACATCTTTTGTAGCATATTCAACTGAATATGGGTTGAAAATGATTTGCAAATCATTGTATTCCGTTTATATTTACATCTAACACAATTTCCCAACTCATATGGAAACGGGGTTTGTAATATGCGGATCACTTAATTAATGATTCTTTGGTGCGCCGTTAAATTAATAGGGCCTTCAATTAAAGTTCTGTGTTCAAGCGGATGTGAACCGGGGAGTCAATCAGCGCTTTAGTGTCACCGCCATGTGAATTGTTGGACTGAAGTAGCTTGAAGTGTGCATGTCTGTACGCCACGCACGCCAATGTGTGTGTCCACACACACACACCAATGTGTGTGTCCACACACGCGCCGCGTACTCGCTCCCCGCGGACCAAAGGAAATGAGCTGAGACCACCAGAGGTGATTCCAGTCCAGTCGCTGCCCGACTGGGGCCTCTCATGTGACCCGTCGTGCCCTCCCCGCCCCCGACACACACACACACACATACCCACACTGGTTATCATTTGGAATGGGGACCAAGTTTTTGATCATCACTTGTGGGGACCACCCTTCCTACAGGTTGTGGAGGCAAAATAAAAATAAAAACTTAGGTAACATGGCCACTGCCCAGGTAGCTCATACACGTCTTTAAATCTCTGGATTGATGAAATAATGTGCTGATAAGTCTTACTGGGGACCCTGGGGGAAAAAGAGTTAATATGGTTCATGGGGACCAAATTTAAATAATTTTGCATCATTCACACAAATCTGTATGTGACTACTGAGGACAATTAAAAAAAAAAAAGTTCAAATTAAATATGACATGATCATCAGAATACAGCATTACAGCTGTCCTCTTATAGGAAGTTTCAAGTAAATATGTTGTGAAGGACTCTCGCTGTTGTGCGGGTTCCATGGACCACCAAGGAAGGACATTGCTTTGAGCAATTTTGACTTTCTTTATTGTACAATAAGAAAAGTCTTTTTCGGGTTGCTTTTCAGTCGCCTGCGTCGTCTGCCTCTCGCGCTCGCTCTCGCTCTCTTCCGGGTTGCGTGCGCTTCGTCTCGTATTGTCGTTGTTTCTCCGCCTCTCTCCCCCGACGTTCATTAATTGTATACAAGTGCGCGATCTACGCACCTGATCTCGATTGTGGCGTCGCTCCCGGCACGCCCGGCCTCGTCGCTCGCTCGCTAACCCCGCCTCCTTGCCGCCATCTTGGGCCGGGCTCCGGCGTGCCCTGCCTCTCTGTCGGACTGTCGGCTCCGCCTTTCCACACATGTTTTTTGGACCAAAGCTTAAATATCAGTTAGGGATCTTCAGAATGGATTTGACTATCATTTAAAAAGGTTTCCCTTTAGGGGACCTGTTTTTTGTCCCCATACCGTCAGAGGTCCCCTAAAGGTGACTGTGTAAACAGAGCGATGTGCCCATTAAGTCAGCATTACCAGAACACACACACACACTTTCTCTTGTACGTTTGTATTTGTTACCTTCGTGAGACCTCAGAAAAATTCCTACATTTTTAAGACCACCCTTTCTGCATATATAAAGATTTGTATTTACATCATTAATAATATATACATACTATGCAAATATAAAAAAAGTTTGTTGTGAAAAATGAGTTGGAATTTTACAAGAAAAAGGTCGCAATTTCACAAAAAAAGCTTTATAATTTTGGCAGTATTATGATAAAAGTCGTAATTTTACTCAAGGCAAGTCAAAATTTTACATGAAAAACTGAACATTTTTGCAATGTTATGTTAAAAGTTGGAGTTTTACTCAATAGCTGTCGCAATTTTACAAGAAAAGCTTAAAAGGTTAGCAATTTTATGAAAAGAGTTGTAATTTTACTCGACAAAAGTAGCAATTTTATAAGAAAACTAACATATTGACAATATAATAATAATAATTGGAATTTTACCTGGCAGAATGATGTCAGAAGTCATAATTTTACTCAAAACAGGTCACTATTTTAGAAGAAATAAAACATTGGCAATACTGTGATAAAAGTCGGAATTATGTATGACAAATGTCACCATCTTGCATTAAAATTTAAGAATTTTACTTAAAATAAGTAATACTTTTATGAGAAAATATTGCAATATTACAGAAACAGAAACGATATTAGAAATTGCTCCCAATTTTATAAGAATAAAAGTTGACACATTGTGAGAAAAAGTCTGCTTTTAGTTATTTTTTTCCATCCATCCATTTTCCTACCGCTTGTCCCTTTTGGGGTCGCGGGGGTTGCTGGAGCCTATATCAGCTGCATTCAGGTGAAAGGCGAGGTCGACCCTGGACAAGTCGCTGCCTCATAATTTTTTTAAATTTTAATTTTAATCTTCATTATTTACTTCAAGTTATTACTGTGTCTTTATATACATATATATGTATGGATTTAATTATTTTTTGGCCAAATGGGGCGCATTTCATTTTCTTCCACACACTTGTTATTACATATGTTGGCAAGAGGGGGCGCACTTCAAATTTTTACACACACTGGTTATTTCATATGTTGACCAGAGGGTGAACTTTAAAAACCGACACACAGTCAATTTGAAAAATCCCTCCTTTTCGGGACAACCCTAATTTTGATAGATTTTCCCGCCAGGGGTGCAAATGAGATCTTTGTTTTTTTGTTGTTTGTAACGTGCTTTAAGACTGATGACAAACAGGTCACGCACCATATATGGCCCCTTTTGCCGCACTTTGGGCAACTCAACAGTAATAGCTAACGGCTAATGGCCACTATAGTCTTAGTACCGTAGTGTATTTGTTCATCCTATGGTCACATATGGGACGCGGGTTGTCTTACGTTAGCACCAGAAATCGTAAAATCAGCTGTTCACCCGGCGGGTTTTTTTTCGGGGATGAATAGGGAAATCTTTTTTTAGCTGCCCTCTTATTTTATCGTATGCCTCTGCACCTGTCAATGTTTACTTTTGTATGCACATTAAATCAACAAAAAATCCTGACTTTGGAGCAATGTTCACGGACTCCAGTATTTGGCTCTCTATTAGATGCAATGGTTTTCCGTATTAGGACCATGATTTCGGTCCTAAATTGTTCACCGGTCCTCATATGGAAGGTACTTTTCCTTGTTGATGTCTCAAGAACACACACACACACACACGCACACAGACCCACACCCAAGTGCCACGGTCTCTGGACAAACTGACACTTGAGTGTCCCTGCAACACACTCCCTTCTCGCCCGCCCCGTTAGATCTAAACCAACGCAGTCAAAGCCAATTAGGTGAGAGTGAGAGCAGCACAGGAGAGGCGCTGCTAATAGTAACTTTTTTCAGCTGCTTCCTGCTGTGACCAGCCCCGCGCTGAAACCAGCCGCTCGACAACCCCTCAGAAATACGATACCGCGAGAGAAAAGGGGGGTCCTGGCAGCGGTTGGTACGCACACTTGATCTTCAGGGACCACATTAAAGCCATCACCTATAAAGGTGTACCCACACAGCATGATTGTCGAGTAGGGCTGTGAATCTTTGGGCACCATTCGATTCGATTGTTGGGTATAATGATTCAATTTAGAATCCATTCTGGATTCAAATCAATACTTTTTTCATAACATTGGGTGCCGGCTCGATGATTAACTAAATTCCTCCATAAAATGGATAACAGATATACGACTGTATTACTTTAAATAAATATATATATATATAAAAAATAAACATTTAAAAAAAGAATAAATAAATAATTTTGTGAAAAGAGTCGTTTTACTCAACAAAAGTCACAGTTTTATAAGAAACCTTTAACATTTTGGCAATATACTATTAAAAATCTGAATTTTACTTGGCAAAATGATCATACTTTTACTCAAAAAATGTCACTATTTTACAAGAACAAAAAAAAATTGGCGATATTGCGATAAAAGTCATAATTTTATGTGACAAATATCACCATTTTGCATTAAAGAGCAATAATTTTACATTAAAAAAGTCATAATTTTACAAGAAAATATTGCAATATTATAGACATTTCTTTTTTTACAGAAAAATAAATTTTTCCCAATTTTATAAGAAAAAAGTTGACACAATGTGAGAAAAGACTGCCTTTAGTTGTTTTTAATTTTTTGGTTTGTAGTTGTTTTTTAATCTTCATTATTTACTTCAAGTTATTACAGTATGTCACGTTGGACAAAATTTATAAAAAAATAAAATAATAATACATATATATATATATATATGTATGTATGTATGTATGTAAATATATATATATATATATATGTATGTATGTATGTATGTAAATATATATATATATATATATATATGTATGTATGTATATATATATATATATATATATATATATATTTACCATCGTGGCCAAAAGTTTACAGACTGTCATGTCTGTTGATCATGTTTTTGTTAAGCCATGTGCTGTTTGTTTTTTGGACACTCAGTTCTTGCTTTTTCACTCTTGTTTTGTCACCATAGCAACCATTAGTTTCACCCATGTCACATTTGGAGTCGGCACATTCTGTCATGTCTTGGTGATCATGTTTTGTTTAGTTGTGTTAGTTTACTTCAAGACTCCATTAGTTCCTGTTTTTTCACTCCATTGTTTTGTTTCCATGCCAACCCATTAGTTTTCACCTGTCCCCAAGTCACCCACCTGTTTTCACTAATCATGTAACTATTATTTAAATCAAAAGTTGCCAGGAAGTCAGCCTGGTGACTTTACCGCTGATACACGCCATAGTTATGCTTCTTGCCACGCCACGTAAGTTTTTGTTTCTTCATGCCACAGTTATCACGTTTTGTTTCATATTCATAGTTTCTGCCTCTGTGCAAGTTTTTGTTCATTAGCTAAGTTTTATGTACTTCCGCCTTGTGCGCGCCTTTTGTTCCTTTTTTTATATTAACAAATAAATATGTCCCTAGCTTCACGCCTTGCCCGCACCAACTTTCCTTTGCCTTCCGGAAAAACAAACCCTAAAGTCCACGCACTGTTAAAGAACATAATGTCATGGCTGTCATGAGTTTCCAATCGATTCTAAAACTCTTGTTTTTTTGTGATTGAGTGATTGGAGCACATACTTGTTGGTCACAAAAAACATTCATGAAGTTTGGTTCTTTTTTAGGAATTTACTATGGGTCTACTGAAAAGTGTGACCAAATCTGCTGGGTCAAAAATATACGTACAGTAATGTTAATATTTGGTTACATGTCCCTTGACAAATTTCACTGCAATAAGGTGCTTTTGGTAGCCATCCACAAGCTTCTGGTTTAATTTTTGACCTCTCCTCTCTGTACAAAATTGGTGCAGTTCAGGTAAATGTTTCGGTTTTCTGACATGGACTTGTTTCTTCAGCATTGTCCACACGTTTAAGTCAGGACTTTGGGAAGGCCATCCTAAAAGCTTAATTCTCGCCCGATTTAGCCATTCTTTTACCACTTTTTGATTGATTGATTGATTGAAATTTTTATTAGTAGATTGCACAAAACAGTACATATTCCGTACAATTGACCACTAAATGGTAACATTTGAATAAGTTTTTCAACTTGCTCAAGTCGGGGTCCACGTAAATCAATTCACTTTTGACCTGTGTTTGGGGTTATTGTCCTGTTGGAACACCCAACTGTGCCCAAAGTGGAAATAGAAGAGGGGATGGGAGTGTGAACCAGGGGCCTAAGAGATACTGGTTGAACTCTTAAGGCCCAAGCTGTTTGTTTACATTCTTTTTTTTTATATTTCTTTTTGCTATTTGGGCTTATTGTACCCTAGTTAGAATAAAATCTAAGAACCATCTTTTAATATGATGTACTTAGTCTATAAGTAACAAATGTGTACTTCATGTTTCTTATTCTTATTTTTACACTTTTTTTCCAAATTCCATTGTACGTTATACTCCTCTGACACCTCCAGATGGCAGTATATGTGTCCACATAAGCGGCCATAAGACCCCAATTCAGTAGTGTACACAATTTTGGGAATAAGAGCTAAAATGTGCTGTCCACGTATGTGGCCACTAAGACTTTAGTTAATTGAGTTAGCCTCCAAAACCATTGGGGACTTTTTAAAAGTTATTTCAAAGTATGCAAGTAAATAATTTATTGGGGTTAATCAACATTTAAACTTGCTTGATGACTCTGCTTTATTGATCATCATTGTCCCTATTATTAGCATCATAGGACCTCTGTTGTTGCATTAGTAATGACCTTTTGGGACAGGTCGCTGGTGTGTACGTGAGCGACAGGAGGAAAAGCTCTGACAAAATCTGTAGGGCTCTAGAAATAAAGGGTCATTTCTGACGTGTCTGATGATTTGATTATAGAAACCTCTAATTGATCCTTTTAAAGTCAGAAGTGGTGTCAAAAAACATCTAAAACTGTGTCAGTCGGCAAATCCGGAATCCTAGGGAAAGTAATACGGATCTGTAGCTATCCAAAAAAGTGTATATTTAGGAGTGAAAATTCATCACAAAGTTACTGGAAAGAGGCAAAATGTTGTCAATGTATATATGTTTAATGTTGTTGATCCCAAGACATGACTATCTTACAAAGGCACTTTTGACAATAGAGGGAGGAATGCATGATTAGCAGTGATGGGTGCGAGACTTGAAAGCCAAACTAGTGCTTAAACTGAACCCAAATTCTGAATGACATTTGTAGGATTGGATTTTTCATAAACGTGGAAATAGAAGAGTGGATGGGACCATGAACCAGAGGCCTAAGAGATACTGGTTTAGTTGAGTTAGTCGGGGACTTATTACAAACACTGTTTCCATACGAGTTGGGAAATTGTGTTGGATGTAAATATAAACGAAATACAATGATTTGCAAATCCTTTTCAACCCATATTCAATTGAATGCGCTACAAAGATAAGATATTTGATGTTCAAACTCATAAACTTTATTTATTTTTGTAAATAATAATTAACTTAGAATTTCATGGCTGCAACACGTGCCAAAGTAATTAGGAAAGGGCATGTTCACCACTGTGTAACATCACTTTTTCTTTTAACAACACTCAATAATCGTTTGGGAATTGAGTAAACTAATTGTTGAAGCTTTGAAAGTGGAATTCTTTCTCATTCTTGTTTTATGTAGAGCTTTAGTTCTTCAACAGTCCGGGGTCTCCGCTGTCAGATTTTACGCTTCATAATGCGCCACAACACTTCCAATGGGAGACAGGTCTGGACTGCAGGCGGGCCAGGAAAGTACCCGCACTCTTTTTTTACGAAGCCACACAGTTGTAACACGTGGCTTGGCAATGTCTTGCTGAAATAAGCAGGGGCGTCCATGATAACGTTGCTTGGATGACAACATATGTTGCTCCAAAACCTTTATGGACCTTTCAGCATTAATGGTGCCTTCACAGATGTGTAAGTTACCCATCCCTTGGGCACTAAAACACCCCCATACCATCACAGATGCTGGCTTTTGACTTTGCGCCTATAACAATCCGAATGGTTATTTTCCTCTTTGTTCCGGAGGACACCACGTCCACAGTTTCCAAATATAATTGGAAATGTGGACTCGTCAGACCACAGAACACTTTTCCACTTTGCATCAGTCCATCATAGATGAGCTCGGACCCAGCAAAGCCAGCGGCGTTCCTGTGTGTTGTTGATAAATGGCTTTCGCTTTGCATAGTAGAGTTTTAACTTTAATTTACAGATGTAGCGACCAACTGTAGTTACTGAGAGTGGTTTTATGAAGTGTTCCTGAGCCCATGTGGTGATTTCCTTTACACACTGATGTCGGTTTTTGATGCAGTACTGCCTGAGGGATCAACAGTCCGTAATATCATCGCTTACGTGCAGGGATTTCTCCAGATTCTCTGAACCTTTTGATGATTTTACTGACCGTAGATGGTAAAATCCTTAAATTCGTTGCAATAGCTCGTTGAGAAATGTTGTTCTGAAACTGTTCGACAGTTTGCTTACAAATTGGTGACCCTCGCCCCATTCTGGTTTGTGAATTACTTAAGACTACATGGAAGCTGCTTTTGTACCCAATCATGGCACCCAACTGTTCCCAATTAGCCTGCACACCTGTGGGATGTTCCAAATAAGTGTTTGATGAGCATTTCTCAACTTTATCAGTATTTATTGCCACCTTTCCCAACTTTTTCATCACGTGTTGCTGGCATCAAATTCTAAAGTTAATGATTATTTGCACAAAAAAAACACGTGTATCAGTTTGAACATCAAATATGCTGTCTTTGTGGCATATTGAACTGAATATGGGTTGAAAAGGATTTGCAAATCATTGTATTCCGTTTATATTTACATCTTACACAATTTCCCAACTCATATGAAAACGGGGTGTGTAGTTATTTCAAAGTATGCAAGTAAAAAATGTATCGGGATTGCTTGATGGCTCTGCTTTATTGATCATCATTGTCCTAATATTAGCATCATAAGTCCTCTGTTGTTGAATTAGTAATAACCTTTTGAGACAGGTCACTGGTGTGTATGTGAGTGACAGGCGGAAAAGCTCTGACAAAATCTCTAGATCCCTAGAAATATAGGGTAATTTCTGACTTGTCTGACGATACCGTTTTATATTCGGGTCAATATGAAGGTTGGAAAAAAAACACTTAGAAAATTCCTTGAAAGTACTTGAACAAACTTTAAACTGCTCCTTTTTTTTCTTCCTATGAGTGTTTTTGCGTCCGTCAAAAACAGGCCCACTCGAGCCAGTGTCAAAATACCGTTATCATCAAATGTGATACGTTAAAGGTGCTCTCCTTTCATCCTGCTTATCCAATTTGTCCGTTACGCCGGACCACAACACATTTTTTTCGTCATTAGAGATAGTTTATATAGAAATTGTCTTCTCTCACACGTTCTGAGGCTTCAATTGTGGGAGTATCTTGAGTTTGATAGGCGTGGGGGAGGTTGAGAACATCCATGGGAGCCTGGCTGGGGGATCTGCTGGAGGCAGATGGCCCCCTTTTGTTGGCGTGAAAATAAAAATCCAATAAACATGGAAATTCTATTAAATGCAGGGCTCTGTTGACAGGCTCCAGCCATTGGATGGTTCTTTGTGTATGTGTGTGTATGTGTGTGTGTGTGTGTGCAGGTAACAATGGCAAATGCAATAAGCAAGAGTGTTTTTCATGGCAACTGGAGAGCTGATAACCGGAGAGTTACGAGCATGTTGGGGACTATTTGATAACACATTGGAAGTATGATGCTAATAAAGAAGAAGTAAAACAAAGAGCATTTACTGTACTGTATATGTTAGCTGCATAATATTACCTACCTGGTGAAAAAAATTAAATATAGCACATTTGTGGCAATATGTCATCTGGTTTGTGCATTATTTGCCATGGTGATGTTTATGCTGGAAAATAGACCCATTTGAATAAGGGATGCATTTTTTTTTGGTATGCTTTTTGGGTAAATGACTTTAACCGAGATCAGATCAACTAAAATGTACTCACTTTACATTTAACTAAACCAAGCACACCTTGTAACTCGCTGTGAAAATAATATGTCACACTTTATGCCATTGTATGCTTGAGAATGATAAATATCAATAATGCCTTTTTTTATTTTTTTTATATATATTTTATATATACATATATATACATATATATATATATATATATATATATATATATATATATATATATATATATATATATATATATATATATATATATATATATATATATATATATATGTGTGTGTTTTTCTATTTGTTTTATTGGTCTGTCTTTAAAATTGGTGTGGATGAAAATCAATACATTTTTTTCTAAAAAAAAAATTAAAAAATGCATTATTGATATATATAAATAAATAAATGGGTTGTACTTGTATATCATTCTCAAGTATACAATGGCATAAAGTGTGACATATTATTTTTCATATATATATATGTAAATATATATATATATATATATATATATATATATATATACATATATATATGAAAAATATGTTTATATATATGTATGTATATATATATATATATATATATATATATATATATATATATATATATATATATATATATATATATATATATATATATATATGTATATGTATAAAAAGTATGTTTGGGAGTATAAGTCAATCCAAAGTATAAGTCGCACCTGCGACTAATGCATAAAAAAGAAGGGAAAGAAATTATAAGTCGCACTGGAGTATAAGTCGCATTTTTTGGGGAAATTTATTTGATAAAACCCAACACTGAGAATAGACATTTGAAAATCAATTTAAAATAAATAATAAATAAAGAATAGTGAACAACATCCTGAATAAGTGTACGTTATATGACGCATAAATAACCAACTGAGAAGGTGCCTGCTATGTTAACTTAACATATTATGTAAGAGTCATTCAAATAACTATAACATATAGAACATGCTATACGTTTACCAAACAATCTGTCACTCCTAATCGCTAAATCCCATGAAATCTTATACGTCTAGTCTCTTACGTGAATGAGCTAAATAATATTATTTGATATTTTACGGTAATGTGTCAATAATTTCACACATAAGTCGCTCCTGAGTATAAGTCGCACTTCCTGCCAAACTATGAAAAAACTGCGAGTTATAGTCCGAAAAATACGGTATTTATATATATTTATTTTTTGGGGGGAAACAACTATTTTAAAATGAAATGATATTTCAAATGATCTGAAAATTGTTGTCAATTGTCGTTTTCTGTTATGGGAGGAAAAAAAGTCTACCATTGTCAAAATTTCAACTTTTGTTTACTTTTTTGCAATGGTTTCACAAAATTTAACGTCTTCTCCAAGGTCCGTATACCTTTCGCTCATTCTATCTCAAATTATTAAATGCAAATCGAAAAACTAATTTCGGTAAATTTTTCCTATTTTATTTCTGAAACAATAGTTGGACAACTGTTTAATGACACTTTTTTAAAACGACAATAAAACTGAACGTGTTACTGTTATGCTAAAAACATGCTAAACACAATGCAAAAGCTAAAATGTTGCTTTAGGGTTCAATTTGTCATCACACATATAACCACACATTTTTGCATTTTGGATGAACATATATTCCATGTTTGGGTTTATCTGGAAAAATAAAAATCCATAAAAGGAAAACAGCACAACATCCATTTGTATGGCAATATTTTAATGAAAATAACCCTTTTTTGTTTGTTTTAAAATCTGCCATGCATAATAAAAATCGGAAAAGGGCCCCAATTTTGTATCTTGAATTGCGTTTGAGAAATTGGAAATAGAATGAACGGAAGGTAATCGGAACCTCTTTGAACATTGTTTTTTTATTTTTTAAATAAAATAATGAATAGGCACTAATTACAGTGAATATCCTATACAAAAAAATAATAAGTTTGTCGTAAATAAACAATAAATAGGTATATAATTGTAAAATAAAAATAAAAACATTCCAATCTCTACATACTAGTATGCAAGCATACTAGGGTTGTACGGTATACCGGTATTAGTATAATACTGTGATACTGATGAATCATATTCGGTAATATACCGCCTCTGAAAAGTACCAGTCAGCGTACACTAAAGACTTTGAATATGACCAATGTATGATCCTGTAACGACTCTGTATCAGATTGATACCCAAATTTGTGGTATCATCTAAAACTAATGTAAATCATCTAAACAACAGAATAATAAGTGATTATTACATTTAAACAAAAGTGTAGATCGAACATGTTAAAAGAGAAATATAGTACATATTAAAAATAATTGAACCAGTAAATTATTAATTCATTTTCTACCTCTTGTCGTTGATAATTTTCCCAAAATAATAGAATGAAAAATGACACAATATGTTACTGCATCTGTCAGCAGTTAAATTAGGAGCCTTTGTTTGCTTACTTACTACTAAAAGACAAGTTGTCTTATATGTTCACTATTTTATTTAAGGACAATGCAATAAGAAACACATGTTTAATGTACCCTAAGATTTGTTGTTAAAATAAAGCCAATAATGCCATTTTTTGTGGTCCCGTTCATTTAGAAAAGTACCGAAAAGTATCATTTTGGTACCCGTACTGGTACCAAAATATCAGGACAACACAAATACATACCCAGAAAGTCATACTCATCCTAAGTTTATGGCATCCTAAAATATCACATTCATGTTTTGTTTTTTTTATTATTTTTGAGTTTTTAAATAAAAAATCATTTATAAACGGATGTGGGAATATCAGGCGGTGTAGATTTGTTTTAAAAATATTGATGTTGAAATTATTTCTTATAAGGAAAACTACCACTAACTATTATTGAAGGAATCAATACAGTATTATCTATCTATCTATCTATCTATCTATCTATCTATCTATCTATCTATCTATCTATCTATCTATCTATCTATCTATCTATCTATCTATCTATCTATCTGTCTATCTATCTATCTATCTATCTATCTATCTATCTATCTATCTATCTATCTATCTATCTATCTATCTATCTATCTATCTATCTATCTATCTATCTATCTATCTGTCTGTCTGTCTGTCTATCTATCTATCTATCTATCTATCTATCTATCTATCTATCTATCTATCTATCTATCTATCTATCTATCTATCTATCTATCTATCTATCTATCTATCTATCTATCTATCTATCTATCTATCTATCTATCTATCTATCTGTTTATTGTTATTATTTCGTTTTTGGCGTTGCTGTGCTGCTTTCGACAGCAAACTGAATGATTGGAATGGATTCAACAGTGCCCCTGCTGGTCAGACTCAGGTAGCGCACTCCACATTTACCCCAATTTGCTTCAAGACGTGATCAATCAGCCTCTACCCATCCTTGTTATATAGCAACTATCCGTGGAGTTTAAAGTGACCCGTCTTGGTTAGCGATGTCGATTCCGATCTTGGACGCCCATTGTCCTGTTCCGCTAAAGCCTATTTGTACTTTTAATACCTCATTTCAAATACCAGGGAGTCCGTTGAGGCCGCAATGAATGCCAAGTGCGTCCCCCCCCCGCCGAAGGACAAAAGCTGTGACGTTTAAAGGGTTGTCTGTCCGTGTTGAGGTATCACTCTCCTTAACGTGCTGTTTGCTCATGTCGAGGAGGGAGCGCACGGCAGGTTTGCTCAGAGAATTGAGCGTCCCCCCTCGTTACGCTGATAGCAAATCAGAGAGGCTAGCCTGCTGGCTCTTTGATAGGCAGCTAATTGTCCTCCACACACTGGGAAGCCGTATCTGCTAGTGTCCACAGGTCTCTATTCCCGTCTCCCGTGCCAATCAAGCAGCCAAACACCACTGAAGTGATTGAACATGACAAACAATAAAAAAAAAAACAAGTCTTAACAGCACGGCAAGACAATGGCCAACACTTATGGTGAAGTAGAGATACATTTTAATGTGGCAGTAAAAAAAAAAAAAAAAAGAAGTAATGTAATACAAGCATAACAATGAATGCAGTTAACTTCCCTACTGCTTTGCCTGCCAAGCAGAGGAGGACACATGCATGGGAGGCCTCAATTAAACATGTTATCAATCCATGCCAATCCACTTTATCTGTATCGCACATTTAAACAACATACACGTTTCCAAAGTGTTGCATAACAATATTAAAAGCAATATTCAAATATCATCCTTAGCTCCACCAATGACCGACCAATATAATAATAAATATGATTAAAAACGATTTTAAAGGGTAAACCCAATTAAAACAAAAATAGAAATTACATTTTTTAAAAACACGGAGGACCACACAACTCGCGTAGTGTTAAAAGCCAAAGAATAAAAGTGGGTCTTAAGACAAGCGTTTTTCCCTCTTCTGCGGGATTCTAGACCAGACCGCGGCCACTCTCCGCCGCAGCCGGAGGCAATCAGTAATCAACGCACCTGGTTTAATGAAGGACGACAGGATAAAGAGCCTCGTCGCTGACCTCTCTTCGTCGGAACGTAGCTCTGTTGGCAGTAAGTGTCGCGTCTCGGACTTCCCTCCTGATCTCGCTCGTTTGCTTGTTCCCTCGTGCCTTTTTCATGATTTTTTGTCTCCCGTTTTCCCTACAGTCACTCGTGTCTCAGCTTCCACTGTGCGCCTCCGCTGTTGCCTTTCCCTCCTGGGCCTTGTTTGCCCTACCCGATCCTAGACCCCTGTTTTGGACTTCCGGACCTCTCTCTCCTGCCTACGAACCCGCTTGAGTTCAATCCCGAGGTGGGATTGAACCCACGACTACTCAGGACCTTCGTATTGTGAGGCAGACGCACTTACCCCTGTTCCACCGTGCTGCCCATATATATATATATATATATATATATATATATATATATATATATATATATATATATATATATATATATATATATATATATATATATATATATATATATATATATATATATATATATATATTAGTCAGCAGCAGGTTAATGTAGGCCCACCCACATTTTGGAGCGGAAAATGGGTGTAATTTTTAGGTCAAGCTCTATGAATTTTTTGCAAATGTCAGTAATAAACGGGTCCTTTTATGTTGCATGTGTGATATATGTGTTGGACAAGTGCAAAGGTACAATGCAGGTGTAAAAAGTGGATAAGGCGCACAATAACATCCTGAATTTTGATCATTAACAAAATAAACAACTACAAATAATGTCTTTTTTCCTTGAATAGCAATCTTTCTTACTTTGTCTTCTGATCGGCCAAAAAAAAAAGGTCACGTGTGGGTCATAGTGACACCTGTTGCTTTGGATTTAGTGTTTTTGTGTTCTTATGTGTTGGTATACAGTATTGTATACTTGCAGTACAAGGTATGTGCAACCGTACATTAATAACACAGAGGGGAGTTAGAATAGGTGGGGTTATGGGGGGGGGGGGGGTAACGCGGTCAGGCTCTATTATGCACCACACTGAGGAGGTCTTTGTGCAGGCCAGGGCCAAACCTTAAGTGCCTCTTTATGTTGGCTCTTGTTACACACTCCAGCCCCACTGCACATACCGGGGTGTGTGTGTGTGTGTGTGTGTAACGCAGGAGCCCCTCTGAGGAAGCTAATGTCGCTAAGCAAACAGGACCGTCTCGCCTGCCAGGTGGGCATGTTAAAAGTCCCCCCTTTCTTCACCTCTCCCACCCAGGCTGTCGTGATGGTCCTGTGTGTGGACACCAGATGCTGACGAATTCTATTTTACATTCCTGTCAATCTTCATTACAATTATGGATATGAGGGTGTTTTTATTCGATTACTCTGACACGCCAACTGTTTGAGAGGCTTTCCCATATATCCTCAATTTTTTAATAATGCAAATGAGGGATGGCAGAGCAGAAGTGTTATATTTGTGACCACACCCTCAGTAAACCACCATTTCAGGGACGGTGTGGCGCAGTGGAAGAGTGGCTGCGCGCAACCCGAGGGTTTCTGGTTCAATCCCCACCTAGTATCAACCTCGTCACATCCGTTGTGTCCTGAGCAAGACACTTCACCCTTGCTCCTGATGGGTGCTGGTTAGCCCCTTGCATGGCAGCTCCCTCCATCAGTGTGTGAATGTGCGTGTGAATGGGTAAATGTGGAAGACCTTGAAGGTGGAAAAACGCTATACAAGTACAACCCATTTATCATTCATTTGGAGTCTTAGACAGAAACATCTAAAAAAACAACAACATGTATGCTGTAGTAACATATTTTATTATAATACACATCTTATTACAATGCATCTTGAGGGACATAACTACTGAAAGGGCAAGGTTCAATGTTTATTCACAGTGAAATGCTTTTTTCCATGCTCTTCAGATCTAGCGTACAGTGGGATCCAAACACAAGTTCAAGAATCTAATACACTAAATACAAAAAAATTAATAGCTCTGATGTACATTAATTACAAGACAATTAAGTTGCACAATAAGTCACAGTAGTTATGCTAGAAGTATCAGTACAAGTAGAAGTACAGTAGTCAAATACAGTACCAGTGCAAGATCAAATAGTATAACATTATAGTATAACAGTATAGGAAGCAACAAATATTGAGGTGTCTGCAGTTCTTTGAGTAGTGACAGTAGTATGAACAAAGGTAATGGAACAGTATGACTTCTTAATACTCTTGTTTTTACATTATTTTTACATTATTTACAGTCATTGAATGAAGAGTATTGTCGTCTGGTAATTACAGTGGTAAGTAAAGAGTTTTTACATTATTTTTTACATCATTTACAGTCATTGAATGAAGAGTATTGTCGTCTGGTAATTACAGTGGTAAGTAAAGAGTTTTTACATTATTGTTTACATCATTTACAGTCATTGAATGAAGAGTATTGTAGTCCTTTAATTACAGTGGTAAGTAAAGAGTTTTTACATTATTGTTTACATCATTTACAGTCATTGAATGAAGAGTATTGTAGTCCTTTAATTACAGTGGTAAGTAAAGAGTTTTTACATTATTTTTTACATTATTTACAGTCATTGAATGAAGAGTATTGTAGTCCTGTAATTACAGTGGTAAGTAAAGAGTTTTTACATTATTTTTTACATCATTTACAGTCATTGACTGAAGAGTATTGTAGTCCGGGCATGTGGTTACGCTGTCGAGTTGTCTGTGTAGTGTGTGTTTAAGGGCTATATAAATAAACTATGATTTCTTGATTGTTTAGCAATATAGAATTTGAAAAAATACCTAATGTGGGAAGAAAAAAATGGTAATTCTACAAATAGTCAATGATGATTAAAAAAAAATGAAGAGAAACTATCAGAAATCAAGTAGAAGTTTTCGAAAAACAGAACTCCGAGCTCCGGAGCAAAGTACCCCAGCCTCTCAAACCTGTCTGCTCATGAGTGCTCTCAGATGGGCCACTCAAGCTGATCTCAGCCCCCTCAAACTATGGTTCTTTTTTTCTTTTTTTTTTTGCTTCGTTACAATTGTTTTTGATTTGAGCAACTTGAGAACCTCTTGAAGATGAGCAACTGTGACTGGTAAAGTGTCCAATAGGTGGTTGAAATGCCCACCAGAAGAGGTTCTTTAAGACATGGCTGGCTAGCTAGAGGCTAAAGTCTATCTGCAGGCGGCAGTGTTTTAGTTACTTCTAAATCACTAATCCTCGTCTCCATGGCGACAAATAAAATACGTTTCTTACAAGTATCATCCCTCCAGGACGAAAAATAGCTATACATGCTGCACTACACACCGTAGCTCACCGGCGCCAAAATATAAACAAACGCCATTGGTGGATCTACACTAACACCCACTGTAATGATACCAAGTACAGGAGCGTATCTAGTCGATACTACTATGATTACATCGATCTTTTTTAGCATGACAAAATCTTTTTTCGTTTTTTAAAAATGTATATTATGTTTATAAACTCAGAAAATACGTCCATGGACACATGATGATTTTGAATATGACCAATGTATGATCCTGTAACTACTTGGTATCGATTTGGTATCCAAATTTGTGGTATTATCCAAAACTAATGTAAAGCATTCAAACAACATAATAATAAGTGATCATTACATTCTAACAATAGGTTCATTTACAACACTAAATGTTCCCTAGTGTGTGAATGTGAGTGTGAACGTTGTCTGTCTATCTGTGTTGACCCTGCGATGAGGGGGCGACTTGTCCAGGGTGTACAACGCCTTCCGCCCGAATGCAGCTGAGATAGACTCCAGCACCTCCCGCGATCCCAAAAGGGACACGCGGTAGAAAATGGATGGGTGGCGAACTCTGAGCTCCAGAGCAAGGTACCCCGACATCTTGAACGAGGTGTCCGCTCATGAGTGCTCTCAGATGGGCCAATCAACCTGACCTCAGCCCCATCAAAATATTGATCTTTTTTTTTTTCCCCGTTACAATTTTTTGGCTTTGAGCAGCTTGTGAACCTCTTGAATCTGAGTAACTGTGACTGGTAGAGTGTTGAATAGAAGAACTTTATGATCCCAATTGAGCCAATAGGGACGTGTATCCTACAACAACTCATTATTCAATTCAATTCCAATATTTAATTCAACACGAATCTCGAATCAAACTGATTCTCACAGTATATTAATTGGTATGAAAGTAATTATACAACTTTTTTGCAAATCACTTACACTCTTGCATGATAATAACCCTAAAACTATGAAAGACAGGGTCAACTTTTTTGTTCAATGATTCCAGAGTCTTAAAGAGTTCAGTCAAAACTTTCGACCTGTAAGACCAAGAAATGGCTTTGTGCTGGCACTGCAGAAGGATATGAGTTTGCAATTACTTGACCCATTTTGTCATGTATGGATCTTTTTTTTTTTCTCGTTACAATTCTTTTTCTTTGAGCAGCTTGTGAACCTCTTGAATCTGAGTAACTGTGACTGGTAGAATGTCGAATAGAAGTACTTTGTGATCCCAGCCGAGCCAATAGGGACGTGTATCCTACACAACAAATTTTTCAATTCAATTCCAATTTTTGAGGTAATGATTCGATCCAGAAACAATATTTAATTCAACACGAATCTCGAATCAAACTGATTCTCACAATATATTAATTAGTATGAAAATAATTATTCAACTTTTTTGCAAATCACTTACATTCTTGCATGATAATAACCCTAAATTATGCAAGACAGGGTCAACATTTTTGTTCAATGATCCCAGAGAGTCTTAAAGAGTTCAGTCAAAACTTTCGACCTGCAAGTTCAAGGAATGGGTCTGGCACTGCAGAAGGATATGAGTTTGCTAATACTTGACCCACTTTGTCATGTATTTGGAAAAAACAACTACCGTAGAATAGCGGCGCTATCTCCACAGTACTTCTGGCTGATAGCAGACATTTTTTCCACAGCTTAGCTTTCTGGTCAGCAAGTCGTTATCAAAACGGGAGCAGCAGCTGCAGTCTTAGGATTCTCCCTGAGAAACTGCAAACCAGGAATTAGCCAGTACCACTGATGATGAATGAATGCATTTTCAGCTGCAGCGGCCATAATTGCTCATGAGCTCCCCACCCTGTTAACCCCCAGGTGGGTGGTGACACCGGGGGCCATGGACTATGACCTTTCACTCAATATCTCATTGTTATCCGCGGATAACCAGTTTGACAAAATCCACCATCATCTAATACTTATTGTAGCGCTCATGGAGGATAAAAGCAAGTCTTAACATTTATTAATTTACTTGTGTGTTTATGGCGTAAATGCCGTGGTGCATTCACTGACCAATATGCAAAAGTATTTTAAAACCCATTCATCATATTGAATAAAATACTGATACATTTTTACGTCCCCCATTCTTCATTCAGTGACACAGAGATGCCCATTTAGGGCACAAAGGGCGAAAATTGATAAGATTTTATTGATACTAATGCAATCATAGATTTTGCTTATCAATCCGATACTTTATTGATTTCTGACCATGGCATATGGATGATTTATTTCACAATTGTTACCATTTGAAAATAAAAAAAAATGTTTTTAAAAAAACCTTGTTTGTCCTTGTTTTTTTGTCACTGTGATGAGTTTTATGGAAAAAGGCTGCAATTCACCGAAACATTTTCATTACAATTAACAAGTTTTTGTTCTTTTGTAACACTGTTGTTCATTATTTTGCAGACATTTTCTCCTTTTCTGCATGAAAGGATGAAGAAACCTCAACAACTATAACTCCTTCAAAAGATCTACAAACCACAGTTTCAGACGACATCAAAACAGGTATTTTATTTAAAATTCATGTTTATTTCTGCAATATTACGTGGAAAAACACCATGACAGTCCAATTGTTGGATGTCATGTGTATGCAAAAGCACCACTATGAGTGTATACTGTTGTGGTCGAAAGTTAAGAACATAATGTCATGGCTGTGTTGAGTTTACAATAATTTCTACAACTCCTATTTTTTTGTGATAGAGTGATTAGAGCACATACATTCATGGTATACTGTCAATGTGACCAATTCTGCTGGGTCAAAAGTAAACATACTTTTAATTTTTGGTTACATGTCCCTTGGCAAGTTTAACTGCAATAAGGCGCGTTTGGTAGCCATCCAAAAGCTTCTGGTTGAATTTTTGACCACTCCTCTTGACAAAATTGGCGCCGTTCAGCTAAATTTGGTGGTTTTCTGACACAGACTTGTTTCTTCAGTATTGTCCACACGTTTAAGTCAGGATTTTGGGAAGGCCATTCCAAAACCTTAATTCTAGCCTGATTTAGCCATTCCTTTACCACTTTTGACGTGTGTTTGGGGTCAATGTCCTTTTGGAACACCCAACTGCGCCCAAGACCCTACCTCCGGGCTGATTTTAGGTTGTCCTGAAGAATTTGGAGGTAATCCTCATATTTCATTGTCCCATTTACTCTCTGTAAAGCACCAGTTCCATTTGCAGTAAAACTGGCCCAAAGCATGATACTACCACCATCATGCTTGACAGTAGGTTTGGTGTTCCTGGGATTAAAGGCCGTGCATATTTTCCTCCAAACATATTGTGGGTATTGTGGCCAAACAGCTCAGTTTTTGTTTCATCTGACATCACATGGACAAAGATAAGACCTTCTGGAGAAAACAGTGGGTCAAAAAAGTATTTAGTCAGCCACCGATTATGCAAGTTTTTCCACTTAAAATGATGACAGACGTCTGTAATTTTCATCATAGGTACACTTCAACTGTGAGAGACAGAATGTGAAAAAAAAAAGCCAGGAATTCACATTGTAGGAGTTGAGTTTATACCAAAATGGATACATGGATGATAGAGCAGAGGATTGGGAAAATGTCATGTGGTCAGATAAAACCAAAATATAACTTTTTGGTATAAACTCAACTCGTCGTGTTTGGAGGAAGAAGAATACTGACTTGCATCCCAAGAACACCACACCTACTGTGAAGCATGGGGGTGGAAACATCATGCTTTGGGGCTGTTTTTCTGCTAAGGGGACAGGACGATTGATCCGTGTTAAGGAAAGAATGAATGGGGCCATGTATCGTGAGATTTTGAGCCAAAACCTCCTTCCATCAGTGAGAGCTTTGAATGGTTGACCAAATACTTATTTTCCACCATAATTTACAAATAAATTATTTAAAATTCCTACAATGTGAATTCCTGGATTTTTTTTCACATTCTGTCTCTCACAGTTGAAGTGTACCTATGATGAAAATTACAGACCTCTGTCATCATTTTAAGTGGGAGAACTTGCACAATCGGTGGTAGACTAAATAATTTTTTGCCCCGCTGTATGTGGTCAGATGAAACAAAAATTGAGCCGTTTGGTCCCAAAACCCAGCAATATGTTTGATCGAGATCACCCCTGAAATATAATCACTTGTTCCTTATCCAATTCCTGACATTCACCTAGAGTTTCAACACAATATGCCACTAACTTTTTGACCTATCTGTAGCGGAATTAAATAAACAGAGTAGACTCTCTTGTCACTCATCCACTGTCTTTGGCTTTGTGAGTGGAGGTGGGGATGCTCGCAAAAACACCCAGAAGCACAGGCTTCTGGGTAGTAGACGATGACCAAGGGGAGCCCTAAAATTGAATGACTTGTTCCTTAAAGGCCTACTGAAATGAGATTTTCTTATTCAAACGGCGATAGCAGGTCCATTCTATGTGTCATACTTGATCATTTCGCGATATTGCCATATTTTTGCTGAAAGGATTTAGTAGAGAACATCCACGATAAAGTTCGCAACTGTCGGTGTTAAGACAAAAGCCCTGCCTCTACCGGAAGTTGCAGACGATGACGTCGCAAGTGTGGGGGCTCCTCACATATTCACATTGTTTTTAATTGGACCCTCCAACAAAAAGTGCTATTCGGACTGAGAAAACGACAATTTCCCCATTAATTTGAGCGAGGATGAAAGATTTGTGTTTGAGGATATTGATAGTGACGGACTAGAAAAAAAAATAGTCAGGGACGGATTCTGATGTTTTTAAACACATTTACTAGGATAATTCTGGGAAATCCCTTATGTTTCTATTGTGTTGCTAGTGTTTTAGTGAGTTTAATAGTACCTGATAGTCGGAAGGGTGTCTCCACGGGTGTGTTGACGCCAACGTCTCACGGGTGTCGACGGCAGCTTCATGGACGGCACAAGCTCAGCTTTTCTCCGGTAAGAAGCGACTTTTTAACCACAATTTTCTCGCCAAAACCTGCTGGTTGACATTTGGTCTGGATTCATGTTCGCTTGACCCCGCTCTGATCCATAGTAAAGTTTCACCTCCGGGAATTTTAATCAAGGAATCACCGTGTGTTTGTGTGGCTAAAGGCTAAATCTTCCCAACTTCCTCTTTCTACTGTGACTTCTCCAATATTAATTGAACAAATTGCAAAAGATTCAGCAACACAGAAGTCCAAAATACTGTGTAATTATGCTGTTAAAGCACACGACCTTCAGCTGTGTGTGTGCGTAGCGCTCATACTTCCTAAAAACGCGTGACGTCTTGCGTGCACGTCATCATTACACGACGTTTTCAAGACGAAACTCCCGGGAAATTCAAAAATGTAATTAAGTAAACTAAAAAGGCCGTATTGGCATGTGTTGCAATGTTAATATTTCATCATTGATATATAAACTATCAGACTGTGTGGTCGGTAGTAGTGGGTTTCAGTAGGCCTTTAACCAATTACAGTCATTTCTGGAAAAGTTTGATGAACACAACTCTGACCTCTGATTACATGAGACAAAAAAAATAATCGTGTTCCTCGCTGACGTTTACAATAACCCCCTGAAGATAATCTGAGGGGTTGAGCGCCGAATAGAAACATCTGTCGATCCGAGCTCATCCACCTTAAATGAAAGCCTTTTAAAGGTCAAAGTAGTTGGGATACACAAATAATAATCAGTTGTGTGTTTTGTGTGTGTGTTTGTGTGGAGAAGTTCATCCCGCTTGGCAGAGGACACCATTTTTCACCTTTTGTCATCAAGCTTTTTACAATTTTATTCACTCCAATAACATTTTTAATGGACGAGAGGAGATTAATATGCAAATTCCTACAAGGTCTCTCTTGTGTTTATCGCTCCTCCTATGATACTTTTACGAGTCTTATTTTGAAAATGAACGCAGCTTTTGCTGATAGAATCTGAGTTTTGAGGAGAAATTTTCATCATCTTTACTTCGATTTAATTCCCCTCCTGTTTTTTATGCAGCATATTTTCACAATAAGTCTACTGACCATTTTGGGAAAAATATGCCTCAGGCGATACACCAAAACCTGGAGGAGCAGAGTTCTCATGTCATATAGAAGTTCATGGACTAGCATTTTGTGGGTGTTCCTAAAAACAGCAGAACACTCAATGTCAGATAGTTGTTTGTAACTGATATTTTTGTATTAGACCCTCCAAAACAGCAGCCCAGTCATGTTAATAGGAGGATCTTTGACTAGCATTTTGTAGTTCCTAAAAACAACAGAACGCTCCGGTCAGATAGTTTTTTTGACTGGTCATTTTTACACTGGATTCTAGAAAATATGCAGCACTCTTGTGCTACTTAGAGGTTTTTTGACCAACATTTTGTTGCAGGTTCCTAAAAACAGCATAACATTTATTCATTTATTTGTTTAAAAAAATATGTTTTTTTTATTTTAGATAAAGGTTTTTGACGAGTATTTTTGCAGTAGATCCTCAAAAACAGCATTAATTTTTATCATCTCTTTGACTTGCAATTTGTTGTAGGTTCCTAAAAACAGCAAAACATTTATTTTAGATGTTTTTGACTGGTATTTTTTTCCGTAGATCTTCCAAAAACCGCAGCATAATCGTGATATTTACAGTATTTTTAACAAGAATTTTGTTCTAGGGTCCTAAAACACTTTTTTCAGATAAAGGTTTTTGACTAGTGTTTATGAAGTAGATTCTCAAAAACAGCAGCACACTTTTTTTTATTTAGTAGAGCTTTGGCTAGGATTTTGTAGTAGGTTCCTAAAAATAACATAACACTCCTGTCAGATAGTCTTTGACTGGTCATGTTTGCACTAAATTCTAAAGAATGCGCAATATACTCGTGTTATTTAGAGGATCCATGACCAGCATTTTTTGTAGGTTCCTAAAAACAGCAGAACGCTTATTTTAGATTATGGTTTTTGACTGATGTTTCTGCAGTAGATCCTCAAAATCTGCATCGTGCTTGTTATTTTATCGGCTCTTTGACTTGCAATTTGTTGTAGATTCCTAAAAACAGCAGAACACTTATTTTAGACTGGTATTTTTTCAGTAAATCCTCAAAAACAGCAGCACACTAGAATTTTGTTGCAGGTTCCTAAAAACAGGAGACCTATTATTTTAGATAAAGGTTTTTGACTGGTGTTGTTGCAGTAGATCCTCAAAAACAGCAGCACACTTGTTTTATTTAGAATATAGCTGACTAGAATTTTGTTGCAGGTTCCTAAAAACAGCAGGACACTCCTGTTGGATAGTTTTTTTGACTGGTCATTTTTGCACTAGATTCTAAAAAATACGCAGCACACACAGCATTGTACTTGTATTATTTTATCGGATATTTGACTTGCATTTTGTTGTAGATTCCTAAAAACAGCAGAACATTTATTTTAGATAAAATACTTTGACTGTTATGTTTGCGGTAGATTCTCAAAAGATAGCAGCATAGTCGTGATATTTAGACGATCTTCAACTAGCATTTTGTCGTACAGTCCTAAAAAAAGGGTCTTTAGTCAGTGTTTTTCACAGTAATTCCAGACAAACTGTTGTGCACTCCTGTTATATAGAGGATCTCTGAGTAGCATTTTGTTGTCGGTCCTGAAAATCAGTAAACTAATCTTGTCATATAGAGACGATCGTAGACATGGGTTTTTGCAGTGAGTTGTTGTTAGAATAATTATGTATAAGTTATCACATAACTCTTATGCTTAAAGGCAGTTGCTATAGTTATTATCAATTGTGCTGAAGATGTACTTTTCTATCTGTGCAAAGGCACACAACTTGTAATCGTCCATTGCTAGTTTTCTCGCATCAGCAGTTTGTTTCCAGACTCTGCCTGCTGACAGCTAAGGACGGACATCGAGTACCTCAACGCAGACAAAACAGAGACAGGGCGAAATCACAAAAGTCAGCACATTTCCATTCTGAATGATCATGTAATGTGTCTACTGGGGCTGCTTGCATTGCCCCTCCCTTCAGAAGAATCCTCAGTGATGTTAACTAGGGAACTTCCAAAAAAATAGAGGCGCACGTGGGACTGTACCTTAGAGCGTAGGGTGAAACTGTAACTGAGTGTACAGCCCCGAACGTTTCTCCCCATGAGCAAAATTGAACTCTGTCTCTGCCTGATTGCTTTTTCTTGTCTTGTGTAATAGATAGTTCGGTGTTTGAACCTGACAGTTGTTTAAAAATAAAAGATCCATCTTGTCGTATAGAGGATCTCTGAGTCATGTTTTTTCAGTAAATTCTTAAAAATTAAAAAAAATAAATCTGTCTTGTCATTTAGGGAATTTTTAAAAATTGTTGTAGGGCCTTTATAGTAGCCCAGGTTTCAAAACAATGTTCTTAATATTATTATTTAAATTCAAATATGAATAATTAATCAAAAGGAAAATGAACCCGTAAACTATTTCAGTTTGGTTGAAACAGGCAAATTTAGTTTAAATGTGTACATTAAAATGATTAAAACAGTTTAAAAAAATATATTTTTTAAATAAACATCATTTAATTATGTTAATTATGTGCATACATGTCATCTTTGTTAAAAATGTCACTAAAACAAAGTAAAGAGGAAAAGATACTCTTGTATCCAGTTAGCGTTGCATTTTACCAGCTGCAGTGAAAGCTTCACGAGACAGTCTTCTTCATGAGCATTTCAGATTGGATGGGCTTCCCCGTTGGCCAATCAGTAAACCCGGTTACTATTGACACACGCCCATGTCCCGCCTTGCTACCGCTTCCTGTTATTGTTACTTTCGGGTATATTCAGTGCTGACTGACGTACGGGAAAATAAAAGCACATACAATTATACAATTACACAGTGCTAAAATAAACAAATTATAACTCAATTAATGATAAATGATAATAATATGTATGTTTCCTTCATTAATTGTCAATAGAACTTGAGTGCAAATGAAAATACAGCTTCACCACTTTAGTCATAATTGTTGCGCTTAAGAAACTTCTTTATGACTTAAACTCCAAACTTCTTCTGTTTGTTTTGATATTGTCACTACTGTGGTGGAAAAGCATATTAGAACTAAGAACCGCTGCGGCCAACACGAACCACAACTGAGAATTTTTTTTTTTTGCTGGCCCTATAGGGGGCGCTAGTGGCTCAACAATGGGTTAACGCTGATAACGAGGATCTTTAATTAAGTATTTGCAGTAGGTCCTTAAACAAACAGCAGATCAATCCTGTAGGGGTGTGCAACTTTGGGCACCTGACGATTTAATCCGATTCCTGGGGTGACGATTCGATTCATGATCGATTCTCGATTCCAACCGATTCTCGCAATGGTATGATAATCATGAGAAACCTTTTTCAGAACAGGTTACAGGATAAAAACGCTCCTTCTCTTTGAATAGAAATGGTTTAAAAATGTATCATATGTATATGTGTATATATGTATGTGTATATACGTGTATATATTAGGGTTTTACGGTTTACCGGTATTTGTATAGTACCGCGATACTAATGAATCCTATTCGGTACTAGAAAGTAAGCAGATATAAACAGTAAATAAACAAGTAGATTAATACTTCATTTTCTACCAATTGCCCTTAATAATTTTGACAAAATAATAGAATGATAAATGATATAATATGTTACTGTATATATCAGCAGAATTAATTAGGAGCCTTTGTTTGCTTACTTACTAAAAAAAGACAAGTTGTATGTTCACTATTTTATTAAAGAACAAACTTGCAATAAGAAACATATGTTTAATGTACTCTAACATTTTTTGTTAAAATAAAGCCAATAATGCCCTTTTTGTGGTCCTCTTTATTTAGAAAAGTATCAAAGTACCAACATAATTTTAGTACTGGTACCCGTACCAAAATATTGGTATCGGGACAACACTAGTATATGTACACACAGTCCTGGTCAAAAGTTTACGTACACTTGTAAAGAACATAATATCATGGCTTATTGTGTGGAATAACAGCTATATTTTTTTTTTCATCCGACCACATAACTTTCCTCCAGAAGGTTTTATATTTGTCCATGTGATGTTAGATGAAACAAAAATTGAGCTGCTGATACCCAGCAATATGTTTGGATGAGGAAAGGTGAAGCCTTTAATCCCAAGAACACCATTCCCAACGTCAAGCATGGTGGTGGTAGTATTATGCTCTGGGCCTGTTTTGCTGCCAATGGAGCTGGTGCTTTACAGAGACTAAATGGGACCATGAAAAAGGAGGATTACCTCCAAATTCTTCAGGACAACCTAAAATCATCATCCTGGAGGTTGGGCCTTGGGTGCAGGTGTGTGTTTCAACAGGACAATGACCCCAAACACACGTCCAGAGTGGTAAAGGAATGGCTAAATCAGGCTAGAATTAAGGTTTTAAAATGGCCTTCCCAAAGGCCTGACTTAAATGTATGGACAATGCTGAAGAAACAAGTCCATGTCAGAAAACCAACACATTTAGCTGAACTGCACCAATTTTGTTAAGAGGAGTGGTCAAAAATACAACCAGAAGCTTTTGGATGGCTACCAAAAGTTCCTTATTGCAGTGAAACTCGCCAAGGGACATGTAACCAAATATTAACATTGCTGTATGTATACTTTTGATTTGGTTACATTTTCAGTAGACCCATAATAAATTCATAAAAGCAAAAAACTTCATGAATGTTTTTTTTTTTTTGTGACAAACAAGTAATGTTGGCTCTGAGGTTGTTTTTCCTTGGCCTCTCAGTCTGGTCCCTCGTCCCCAGGGGCCCAAGCCAAGACTGATATATTTTTTTTCTCCCTGAATGGGATTTTGCTGACAATCTTAATTTCCCTTCGAGGATTAATAAAGTATTTCTGATCTGATGTGCTCCAATCAATCTATCACAAAAAAAAAAAAAAGGAGTTGTAGAAATTATTGGAAACTCAAGACAGCCATGACATTATGTTCTTTACAAGTGTATGTCAACTTTTAACCATGACTGTATATGTATATATGTATTTATATACAAACCCCGTTTACATATGAGTTGGAAAATTGTGTTAGATGTAAATATAAACGGAATACAATGATTTGCAAATCCTTTTATACCCATATTCAGTTGAATGCACTACAAAGACAAGATATTTGATGTTCAAAACTTAAACTTTTTTTTTTGCAAATAATAATTAACTTAGAATTTCATGGCTGCACCACGTGCCAAAGAAGTTGGGAAAGGGCATGTTCACCACTGTGTTACATCACCTTTTCTTTTAACAACACTCAATAAACATTTGGGAACTTAGGAAACTAATTTTTGAAGCTTTGAAAGTGGAATTATTTCCCATTCTTCTTCCATGTAGCGCTTCAGTCGTTCAACAGTCCGGCTCTCCGCTGTTGTATTTTAACGCTTTATAATGCGCCACACATTTTCGATGGGAGACAGGTCTGGACTGTAGGCGGGCCAGGAAAGTACCCGCACTCTTTTTTTATGAAGCCACGCTGTTGTAACACGTGCTGAATGTGGCTTGGCATTGTCTTGCTGAAATAAGCAGGGGCGTCCATGAAAAAGACGGCGCTTAGATGGCAGCATATGTTGTTCCAAAACCTGTATGTACCTTTCAGCATTAATGATGCCTTTACAGATGTGTAAGTTACCCATGTCTTGGGCACTAATGCACCCCCATACCATCACAGATGCTGGCTTTTGAACTTTGCGTCGATAACAGTCTGGATTGTTCGCTTCCCCTTTGGTCCGGATGACACGATGTCGAATATTTCCAAAAATAATTTGAAATGTGGACTCGTCAGACCACAGAACACTTTTCCATTTTGCATCAGTCCATCTTAGATGATCTCGGGCCCAAAGAAGCCGGCGGCGTTCCTGGATGTTATTGATAAATGGCTTTCGCTTTGCATAGTAGAGCTTTAACTTGCACTTACAGATGTAGCGACAAACTGTATTTAGTGACAGTGGTTTTCTGATGTGTTCTGAGCCGATGTGGAGATATCCTTTTGGAAATTGATGTCGGTTTTTTGATACAGTTCCGTCTGAGGGATCGAAGGTCACTGTCATTCAATGTTGGTTTCCGGCCATGCCGCTTGCGTGGAGTGATTTCTCCAGGTTCTCTGATCCTTTTGATGATATTATGGACTGTAGATGTTGAAACCCCCAAATTTCTTGCAATTGCATTTTGAGAAACGTTGTTCTTAAATTGTTTGACTATTTGCTCACGCAGTTGTGGACAAAAGGGTGTAACTCGACCCATCCTTTTTTGTGAAAGACTGAGCATTTTTTGGAAAGCTGTTTTTTTACCCAATCATGGCACCCCCCCTGTTCCCAATTAGCCTGCACACCTGTGGGATGTTCCAAATAAGTGTTTGATGAGCATTCCTCAACTTTATCAGTATTTATTGCCACCTTTCCCAACTTCTTTGTCACGTGTTGCTGGCATCAAATTCAAAAGTTAATGATTATTTGCAAAAAAAAAGAAAATCTTAATCAGTTTGAACGTCAAATATGTTGTCTTTGTAGCATATTCAACTATATATGGGTTGAAATTATTGGAAAATTACAATTTCCCAACTCATATGGAAACAGGGATTGTATAAATGTATGTATATATGCATATGTATATATCAGGGGTCACCGACGCGGTGCCCGTGGGCACCGGGTAGCTCATAAGGACCAGATGAGTAGCCTGCTGGCCCGTTCTGAAAATAGCTCAAATAACAGCACTTACCAGTGAGCTGCCTCTATTTTTTAAATTGTATTTATTTACTAGCAAGCTGGTCTCGCTTTGCTCGACATTTTTAATTCTGAGAGACAAAACTCAAATAAAATTTGAAAATACAAGAAAATATTTTAAAGACTTGGTCTTCACTTGTTTAAAGAAATTCATTTTTTTTTTTTTACTTTGCTTCTTATAACCTTCAGAAAGACAATTTTAGAGAAAAAAATACAACCTTAAAAATTATTTTAGGATTTCTAAACACATATACCTTTTTACCTTTTAAATTCCTTCCTCTTCTTTCCTGACAATTTAAATCAATGTTCAAGTAAATTTATGTTATTTGTTGTAAAGAATGATCAATACATTTTAATTTAATTCTTCATTTTAGCTTCTGTTTTTTCGACGAATAATATTTGTGAAATATTTCTTCAAACTTATTATTATTAAAATTAAAAAAAAAAAATTGTAATGCCAAATCTAAAAACTTTGTAGAATCAAATTTTAATCTTTTTTTAAAGTCTTATGAATTTCTTTTAAAATTTTTGTTCTGGAAAATCTAGAAGAAATAATAATTTGTCTTTGTTGGAAATATAGCTTGGTCCAACTTGTAATATATTCCAACAAAGTGCAGATTGGATTTTAACTTATTTAAAACATGTCATCAAAATTCTAAAATTAATCTTAATCAAGAAAAAGTACTAATGATGTTCCATAAATTATTTTTTTAATAAAAAAAAAAAAAATCGAATTAGCTAGTTTTTCCCTCCTATTTTTCGGTTGAATTTTGAATTTTAAAGAGTTGAAAATTGTCATTTTTTTTCCCTGTTTTCTCCTCTTTTAAACTGTTCAATTAAGTCTTTTTTTCATTATTTATTCTCTACAAAAGACTTTTCTTAAAAAAATGTACGACGGAGTGACAGACAGAAATACCCATTATATATATATATATATATATATATTTATTTATTAAAGGTACATTGAGCAAATTGGCTATTTCTGGCAATTTATTTATTTAAACTTCCTCTTGTGTTAGCTTTCTGTTACCATCTCTTATGTTAACGGGTCGGTTTTGACCCATGTTTTAAATCAGCTGTAAAATACACTAAAAACAATTATCTATCATCCAATTTGTTTCTCATCTCTTTGTTACCTCGTTAGGCTTCCTTATCCTTGAAAATATTGTTTTTAATATTTTTGGTTTGGGCCATTGGGCCTTTTTTTGTCATTATACCCCTCGATTTCAATTTTTAAAAATGGTAAAACGAACCTCAAGAGAATCGTATAAATAAAAATAAGGTTGTTGTGTTACCTAACTATTACTAAAGGATATTAGAACACATCTCTTAAATAAATGTGTTTAATTTATTTTTTCATTTTAAGAATTTTAACTGTAGTAACATCTATGGTGTTACGGGTCAATTTCGACCCATATATATTTACTTCAAGAAAAACGCTAAAACGTATTTTTTTCAGCAACATAAATCCAACATCAAACAAACAACAACCAATCAAGCAAATGAAACGAAGAGAAATAGATTACTAGTTCCAAAACTAATAAAAAAAACAAAATCAGAGTGGCGAAAAGTGACACTTTTAGTGTCCGTCTTTTGTTTGTTTTTGTACAGGATAACAAGGTAAAATGAGAATCCACTAAAGCTCACATGATTGGGAGAGGAGCTGGCTGTCAGTGTGTTCAGTTTTGGCTCTTATCATTGCTTTATCATCTTATTTTTATAACTGGGTCGAAACCGACCCTAACAACACCAAGGGCATAATTTCTACCAGAGCATTTTATAATTTAGTGAAAAAAATGTAAATGTTTTATTTTGTTGACAAAGAGGTTCCTGACAAAGTCAAAAAGCTCTGATGCAAAAAAATAAATGTATGTGGTGTTTTTATGCATTTAAAAACTAAAACGGGTCGGTGCCGACCCTAACACAAGACGAAGGTTAAGCAAACTGGTAGCCCTTCGCATTAATCAGTACCCAAGAAGTAGCTCTTGGTTTCAAAACGGTTGGTGACCCCTGGTTTATATATATATATATATATATATATATATATATATATATATATATATACTTTTTATATGTATTTTTATTATACACACACAGATTGCCTGTGCCCTTTTGCGAGCGATTAAACAGGCCAAGCTTGCAGACAACCTGTTGTTGGGTAAGATCATCACATTCCTCCATGTTTGCTCACACGTGCACACTTGTAGGTTTGTACACACGCTCCCCCAATATGCCAATTGTCCTTCCCCTCCCCTGGCCTAAAAGAAGTCCCCAATTCAGCCTTTTCTCGGAACATCACCGCTCCGCTTCCTTTCTTCTCACTCCCCTTTTCTTTGACTCGCTTTGCCTCTTGTATGCTCGTGTCTGCAGCTGTATTTTTAATCAGGTGACGGATCCAAGGAGAGAGAGAGAGAGAGATGGGCATTTTCTTTCAGGGCGTTACATTCTTCTTCCCCTCCCCGCCGCCGCGCTCATGGATCACTGGTTAGCTTAGAAATACAGCCGCTACAAAAGCAGCAGCTGACATGTGGCGCTTAATGGCAATAATGGCCATTTTTTTAAGCCCAATCAATCACATTTAGAGGACATCTCCATTTTTTTTAGGGGCCCGTGAAAAGGTATAAATAATAATAATAATAATAATAATAAAAAGGAGAGCGAGAGGGAGGAACGCAAAGAAAAGCCGCCTCGGCAAATATTTTAACTGCTTATTAAGATTTGGACGCAAGGCACAAAAGGAGCATCTGTGGGTTGCACAAAGCCCGAGTGACAGCGCAGACACAGATGGTTCTTAAAAGTAAACGGTGAAAACTCATCCATGAAACCCATTTATTTACCTCTTTATTGTGTGTGTGGGCGTGTGTTGCTTTTATTCGTTTTTGGACTGTTTTTTTTTTTGTTCTTTACCAGCACAATGCATGGTTGAAATGCAGCTTTAATTTAGGTGTTTTTCACCAAAATAAAAATATCGCAGTCTTTCATTCACTGCCTGCAAAAAGCAACTCGGGACTTGCCAAAGGCAAACTGATAGACCCTGCTCGTCAGCCAACTTTTTTTTAATTATTTTTTTTTAATCAAAAGCACCATTTTCCCCACTCTTCTATTAAAGGCCTACTGAAAGGAGATTTTCTTATTCAAACGGGGATAGCAGGTCCATTCTATGTGTCATACTTGATGATTTCGTGATATTTCCATATTTTTGCTGAAAGTATTTAGTAGAGAATATCGACGATAAACTTCGCAACTTTTGGTCGCTATTAGAAAAGCCCTGCCTTTACCAGAAGTAGCAGACGATGACGTCACAAGGGTGAGGGCTCCTCACGTCCTCACATTGTTTTTAATGGGAGCCTCCAACAAAAAGAGCTATTCGGACCGAGAAAAAGACAATTTTCCCATTAATTTGAGCGAGGATGAAAGATTTGTGTTTGAAGATATTGATAGCGACGGACTAGGAAAAAAAAAAAAAAAAAAAACGCGATTGCATTGGGACGGATTCAGATGTTTTTAGACACATTTACTAGGATAATTCTAAGAAATCCCTTATCTTTCTATTGTGTTGCTAGTGTTTTAGTGAGTTTAACAGTACCTGATAGTCGGAGGTGTGTGTCCACGGGTGTGTTGACGCGCATTGTCTCAGGGAAGTCGACGGCAACTTTATGGACGGCGCAAGCTCAGCTGATCTCCGGTAAGAAGCGACTTTTTACCACAATTTTTTCACTGAAACCTGCTGGTTGACATTCGGTCGGGATCCATGTTTGCTTGACTGCGCTCTGATCCATAGTAAAGTTTCACCTCCGGGAGTTTTAAACAAGGAATCACCTTGTGTTTGTGTGGCTAAAGGCGAAAGCTTCCCAACTCCATCTTTCTACTTTGACTTCTCCAATATTAATTGAACAAATTGCAAAAGACTCAGCAACACAGATCTCCGAAATACTGTGTAATTATGCCGTTAAAGCAGACGACTTTTAGCTATGTGTGTGCAGCACTGCGATGAGGTGGTGACTTGTCCATGGTGTACGCTGCCTTCCGCCCGATTGTAGCTGAGATAGGCGCCAGCGCCCCCCGCGACCCCGAAAGGGAATAAGCGGTAGAAAATGGATGGATGGAGGGTGTGTGCAGCACTCATATTTCCTAACAGTCCGTGACGTCACGTGTACACGTCATCATTACGCGACGTTTTCAAGAAGAAACTCCCGGGAAATTTAAAATTGCAATTTAGTAAACTAAAAAGGCCGTATTGGCATGTGTTGCAATGTTAATATTTCATCATTGATGTATAAACTATCAGACTGCGTGGTCGGTAGTAGTGGGTTTCAGTAGGCCTTTAAAGAAAAAATATCTGGAGATATACCAACTTTAAAATTACTTTTAAAAACAAAAATCACTTCATATTCGTTACTGCACACTAGTGTTACCATATCTGTGTTATTGTGCAGAAATAAGGGAAACAACCTACAAATGTGCACTTCATTCACGAACCGTGTTACAAAAAAGATCAATTAAAATAATACATAATGTTGGATACAGAGAACATACAAACCCTTTATTTAATAAATCACAACTATTGAAATTCAACGATTTGGTGCATTTGCAAACAGATAAAATGATGTATAAAGCAAAATGTAGCCTGCTGCCTAAGAATGTACAACAATTCTTCCCAACAAAAGAGGACCAATATAACCTTAGAAGAAAATCTAATTTAAAACATTTGTATGCCCGTACAAAACTTAAAACCATTAGCATATCAGTATGTGGAATTAAATTATGGACCGGATTAACCAAATAAATCAAACAATGCACCAATATGATTCAGTTTAAGAGACTGTTCAAACTATACGTTTTCGCAAAGTAAACAAAACAAGAATTTTGAGGATTTATTTATTTTTATTTTTTTTTATTCTTTTTTCTTTTTTTTACCTACTATGGTATAATATTTGTTTATTATTTATTTTTTCACTGTTCTGTTATGTTACAGAGAACAAGGAAATTGGATACAATTGATATTGTATGAAAAAGGGCTCGGGCTCTGCTTTTTTCTATTCCTTTTCGAAGTGCTGTAATGAAACAACTGGAAATATGTGATGCATTACATATAAACTGAAGCTGAACTGAACTGAACATACAACAAACAAAAGTACAGTGTGCATTAGGGCCGCGCGATAAAGAAAATACAATCCAGTGCTTCTTAACAATAGTGCAGGTCCCACCCCAAAGGGGCGGCCAAAAATACCTATTTCTCAGCTGTGGTCCGTACGGGCCACAGTGGTACCCGGTTGTAGTACAATTGTTCACCGCTTGTGGCAGTAATGACATTGTCAGACAAACAGAAGAAGTCTGGATTTAAAATCGTACATAACTTTTTAA